>NW_018108233.1:309814-312947 GCF_000183805.2 Loa loa | reverse complement strand
TCGCGACTCATAACATTCAACGAATTTTATATTTTGAAGAAGACCAAGAAGCAACTTTTTCATTGCTATTCATTTCACAACATGCAAAACGAAATCTCTGAAATGAGGCGCTTAATTATATCAGCATCCCTCTGTTAAAAAAACCATTTACTTCGAATTTGAGCTTCATTCAGTTTAGCGCAAACACTAAGCTGTCCACTGAATATCCTGTGTGTGAATGAATAAGAGAATATAAACTCTTCAATACTAACTACACCGTATCCAAATGTTCGATATGGAAATTAGCACTAGCAATAAAGCACTGCTATTAGGATGTCGAATAACATATATGTTTATTACTGAAAGTATACATATATTCTAAAAGTCCCGTTATTGTTTATATGTAAAACAAATCAAAACCTTTAAGCTGTGAATCACTTAAACAGGGAAGTACGGCTGTCAAAAAAGATGAAAGATACTGTAGGAGCTCGACCGAATGCATTTTCAGAAAACGATTTAACCAAATAAGAGCAGTCATTCGAGTAAGAGTACTTTCTTCAGTACAAGCATGTACTATCAGAACATTGATCATATCATTTAGTTCAGCCTGTAAAAGAATCAAGAAAGCTAAATTTGTTTTTTAAACAGGCCCTTTCCGGTTCAACATAAGTCAAGACAAAGCTTACTCTGTCATTATCTTTCTGGTTGTGCATCCGTTCAAGAAACTGCCCGAGAACTGCTTCAGTGGCATCTCGGACTCCTGGCTGACTATCGCCCAACATTTGGAATAAGCCATCCAAAACTTCGGGAAGGTACCTCGAAATAGATAGCTCCGGTGCTGTCAACAAAGCTGATAGCTAAACAATTCAAATAATTCAACATTTAAGAGTAAAAAACAGCGAATCATTATTTTGAATTCAATGTTTTCAATGCTATAGGAAAAAACTACACCCTATTGATGGAAGTTTAAAACTAATTTACCCAAGAGACAATAAATCTTCGATTTGAGCTATTTTGAGAATATATTCTATCACGGACCAATAACATCAAAGTCGAAATTTCGAATGAGTTCGTAGCAAGTACAATATCCTACAAATTCAAAACAAATTTATCTTGAAAAGTTGAATGCAAGAGTTTTATCTATCTTGGATGAAGAGAGAGACAATATCTTAATTAAAGTTATTGATTTGCATCTTATCCGACGGTAACTTGACAGTTGGTAGTACTAATTTGACGCCATTTTAAAAGATATGTATCTTAAGAATGAAGTCCCACACCTTTAGTAGCCGGTCCAATAGCTCTGCTCCGCTACGCACATTTAAGTCTGTATCGGCTGATAACTGAAAACACAACCAATTCTTACGTTAAAAAAGTCAGAGTGGCATGTTGGCGAATGTGAGAATCAAAGAAGACTAAGAAGAGTGACAGTCCTCACATGGAAGTTATGCATAAACTTACTCGCCAGAGAGTGTCAAAAAGTTCATCGAAATGAGACAACGCAGATGAACGGCATATTTTCACAATATTATACAACGACTGTAAATAAATCTTCATTTAGTAGACGGAAGAAAGAGATCAATAAACTTTGCCGCGATCACATTGCACCCTTTAATTATCAACAGTAAATTTCAATTTGAAGTAGATGTTTTTTCGAAATTTTTTTTAAAGTCATATGCAGCTTCCCTGTCAGTCTCGGTATAAAATAAAAATTTTCAGCACCTTTAATACCTGAACACATATACAGGGTTCAAATCTCAATTCATTCTATAAAAACGGTAGTTTTTTTAAATTAATTTTGCAGATTAATTTCAAGAACTTTCAACCATTATTAATCTCATTATTCTTTGTTAGTTAACCTGATTACTTATTTGACTATTTTGCTCTACTTATTTGATTATTTTGCTCAACTTCATTCAACTTCATTTGCTCAACTTCATTCAACCAAACTGAAGGAAAATTATTCTTCATAGACAGCTTTTAAATATTGATTACTAAATTGCTCATTGAATAATGTTTTATCTACCTCACAAGCATAGTATCGTACTCGAGGATCGGGATCACTGAAACAAGTCAAAACTGGTTCGATCAACTGTGTAGTATAATCAGCGGTGTTCTGAAATATTCGGACAACTAATCCCATACGAAAAGTGTTATCCTTTCGGATAACACCTTGCTTAGCATAAAAACAATTACCATAGAGCGAAAAAAGCATATCAAATTTAATTCATAATTTCAGCCTGGTTTCAATCTCATTTATACCTTACCTTCCCCAAGGCAATAGCTGCAGCTGCTAGACCAATTAGACCACCCTTTCGTGCATGAGCATTTTGTGCTGTTGTCAGTCCGCTTAGTACAGCGAGCAACTTTTCCAGCTGTGACAAACGATTTGCTTGCAGTAAGTCTCGCACTTGTCTGAACAAATGATTAAACAGTAGAAAACTGTAACAGAAATAACTGACAAACCATAAAGTTTTAAAACCACAAAGACATATTTTTAACAAACCCATGAATTACCCATCTGCTCATAATCATATTACATACAATGGTAGAGCTATAATAAAATAAATCAAACTTCTCTATATCAAGAGCAGCAGCTTTCCTCTTCTCGTACAGTTTATCAGTAAGCGTTCTCACCAAAGTTGCAGTAAGTGGTGCATACTGAGCATCAACCATCTCCTTGTAAATTGACCGAGACCAACCAAAGTTTAACTTTCTATTGTGGATTGTTAATCATAATGTACCATTTAATCATAATATACCATTACTAAATCTATATATAAGCATAGCCAATCTATATTTTCCCTTTCCCAGATCAGCAATATCACAACTATAGCATGTCAACAAAAGATTTAACATTCATTCCTTTACCATGCTATACCAAAATAGATCTGCCAAATAACCAGATCTACAACAAGTGTAATGAAAATTTTAACTTTCCAATTTTAACTTTTCAAATTTTGATTTCTCTGCAGTTCGAATGGAATAAATTCACTTATAAAGAAGAAATTGAAATCCATGATAGAGTAACCACTAACTTTCAAATCGAAAAGAATGTAAAGCCCTTAAACTATTCACTTTATCAATCTACTGATTAGGTTATCAAAATAACCTGAATAAGATTTCGAACAGCAACCGCGTTCTTAGAATTCAAACC
>NW_018108233.1:290358-309752 GCF_000183805.2 Loa loa | reverse complement strand
CTGACAAACCATAAAGTTTTAAAACCACAAAGACATATTTTTAACAAACCCATGAATTACCCATCTGCTCATAATCATATTACATACAATGGTAGAGCTATAATAAAATAAATCAAACTTCTCTATATCAAGAGCAGCAGCTTTCCTCTTCTCGTACAGTTTATCAGTAAGCGTTCTCACCAAAGTTGCAGTAAGTGGTGCATACTGAGCATCAACCATCTCCTTGTAAATTGACCGAGACCAACCAAAGTTTAACTTTCTATTGTGGATTGTTAATCATAATGTACCATTTAATCATAATATACCATTACTAAATCTATATATAAGCATAGCCAATCTATATTTTCCCTTTCCCAGATCAGCAATATCACAACTATAGCATGTCAACAAAAGATTTAACATTCATTCCTTTACCATGCTATACCAAAATAGATCTTTCCATCTAATCGGATCCTTCTAATATTCTTTTTGTGTATTTGCATTACACCGTGGAACAACTAACAGTATCGATCTGTAAAACATATTAACTGGGATGACCAATTAATTTAGCAACAAATAACTACAATAATAATTCGTAAGACTTCATTTCAAATTAAGTTTGAAAAACTAGGAAAATTGGCACGAAACAAAGAACAGAAGGTCATTATATTTCAAAGATGAAAGAAGTAAAGTATAATGGGTGAAAGAAAGCTGATAATGACGCACAAGGGAAAACAAAGAATAGGTGGGGACTCATAAACTGTCGCTGAACATCGGTTAACCATTATTTTATAACAAAGATAAAAAGAACAAAAAAGACCGGAAATGTATGAAAATAATTATGTAAATTCAAAAGTAATGATAAAACAATATAATGCAGGTGTGCAAAACTTATAATTTAAAATCGATGGGACAAACCAACAACAAAAGTCATCACTTAAGATTTTTCAAGTGTTTTTTTCTAAATGAAAAATAAAATGTGAAAATCTTTTGAAAATTCTGGAAGCCTTAATTTTTCAGTTTTGAAATAAAATCGGAAATTTCTAAAAGTCATATAATTCCTCATCGCTTAATGTTTATTTAAAACTTTGTGCAAGAGAAATATTTATGTTTTTCCTAAAACCAAATTTTTCGTAAAAGGGTCCCAACCTTTTTACATTCTAACGATAGCTTGAACACGCCAATATGTCGTGCTAGTGATACGAAGTACTGACAAAGAATCTTAGGAAAAAAAGTTTTGGAACTGTTTTGTCAAAATGGTATCTTTTGTTCGTCCAATGAATTCAGCTTCATGAATGAATTTTAATTCAAGAAAAAGCATTACTGATGCCACAATGTGTTTCACACTGAAATTAATGACGCTTGAATTTTTGGAAAGTCCTTGAATAGAAATAACCGAGAAGTCCTAAATTCCAATCTCGACTTCAAAAAGAAAAGTGAAGAAAGGTATTTAATCTGTTTAATTACAATAACATGGAATGAGAATGATGAAGTGTTGAACATCGCAGTAAAACTGTAAAAATTGCGTCAACTGAATCATACGTCATTTCCAGGAAACGAATGACGACAATATGTGACAACAGCATGATGAATAGATGAATAGAACTTATTGGATTTTGGCTGGAGTAGGTCAAATCACTATTACAAAGTGAGTTTCATATAAACCACAGTCAACCCCTTCAGTGATTGGACAGATGCATAGAATTTAATCATTATGAAAGATCTACCACTCATTTCAAAAAAAAGGCATGAACTGTTCCCCTTCGACTTCCGACATATCCGATGTTATATCAATCGTCTCAGCAATCTGTGACAGCAATTCCAAATAGCCACGATAATTGTCACTCCACCTTAATGCACGAAGTTCAAAACCTTCAGGTACATTAGATAGATTAATTCGCAAACGAACAAAATTCAGGAAGCTTCCAGTAAAATATAGATGAATGACCCAAACAGAAGAACTACGAAAACAGAAATTGAGTTTAATGGAACATAACGAATACCTTTTGTTCTAACTCAGTCAAATAGAATAACCTGATTTTACGGATGACTGACGTAATTTCTCTTCCACAGTTCCCATATTTCCAACTGTCTGCTCTATTGACTTATTTCATCCCTTTCTTCAGTCAAATACAGCGTTAACAGCGTACTTTGAAGTACTGCTAAACGATTAATATTTAAGTGGCACTCTAATTTATGATTTTTTCATGGCAATCGAATAGAAAAGTAAAACTATCAATATGAAAGTGAGGATATCTAGAAACCAAATATGCGGAATGTCCACATTTGAATAGCCTAAACTGATGAGGTTGAAGAAAATACTGGTATGACTGCTTGTTGAGCAAATTAAATTTCTTGATCTTATTGCAATAATTTCACGAAAGTTATTTCGAAATCGCTGTGGGAAGAATCTTGTATTCTCGGTTGCCGAACTAATGTATCTTTACACGGACTGTGCCACATCTCATCTAAACACCAGTGATTTGGAGAAGTGGAAACGAAACGAGTAATAACATTCTATGACCTTTGATATTTTACTAATACAACAAGTGATGACCTCTGCACAACTGCTTAGGCATTTTGAATTATCTGGAAATAAGATTGCAGTGATCCTCGACATATATAAATTAAAATAAAAATTTGATTAAAAAGTGGATGTACAAAAGTAGGAGAAAACAAAGACTAATCTAGAAAGGACGGTAAAGCAATGCGGGTAAACACCAGCCCGGGCCGGGTTATATATTTCGCGGCCGAGTTTTACGGTTGGGTGACTGTGGGACGGAATATTCTGATTGTGGTTGCAGTCTCGTCTTTCAGGTCGGTTCTTGATTTCTTACAAAGGCGAGAGTCATTTCACATTTTCGGTAATCATACTTTTTCATCTTTCATCTGATGCTTACCCCTTGCTGTTGATTTAGGTCTTCTTTTCTTAGGATCCTTAATTATTTCAAGTGGAATATTTCACTGATTTCGTTGTGACAAAGACGAACGAGAAAAAAAAAGTAAAACATCTATATGTGATCTTTAACCTTGACACTCCGCAATTACTGTTAAATGACCTGCAGGTCTGGATAATTTGGATGCTTGCTGCATCATGGATGATGGAGAAAGTAATCATACAGTTGCGCAAGGTGTGGCTGCTACAAGGTTGCTCTTAGTTTGTTTCGGTTTATTTCGCAATTTCCGAAACTTTTCTTTACACTCCAATTGTAGTTCGTCAACAGAAGATGCCGAAGATTGTGACAAATTATTTTCTCATGCTTCTGTTGATCTCTCCAACAAGCATTTGGAGAAATTGCCAAATTTGCGCCAAAATTATCCAAAAGTGGAGAAGATCAACCTATCGCATAATCAGTTTAAGTTTATCAATAATCTGTCGAAATTCAGTGCATGTCGTGAGGTAGGTTTTTGAGATGATTGTGAGATGGTTCTTTTGGTTTTATTCGTTTCAAATAATTTTTTAAACCGTTTATAAAGATGCTGTACTTGTAGAGTTTTTGTGTATTTCATTCACTTCATTGATTCATATGTCAGCTTTTGATGCAGAACGGATAATGAATAATTAATGAGCTATTTTGCTGAAGAACTAAAAATTCAAATAATTTGTTGAAAAGTGTCCATGCGATAATATCTTTTTACAGGTGAATGTTAGTTTTAATGTATTAGAGCGACTTTCGAGCTTTCTGCCTCTTGCTGATGCTTTGAAGCATCTCGACATTTCGCACAATGCTTTGAGCAACTGTGACAATTTGGCAGCACTAACACAGCTAGTCTGGCTTGATGCGGCTTATAATCATATCCAGGTTCTGATTTCTCGCTTCTTTTTGACAAATCGTGCTTTCTTGTTAAGCTGTTTGGTTCGTATTAGATTATTCGATATAAATGATACTTATTTAGGTTCTTCCATTACTGGATCGACTTACGCACTTAACTTATTTGAATATCTCAAATAATCGACTTAATGTTTTACCGAATCTGAGCAAATTGCCTGTCTTAAGAATTCTCAATTTAAATGATAATGAAATTAGTACACTGGACGAACTTCATCGAACAATGCCACAATATCTCCAAGATCTTGATATCGGTGCTAATGTGATCACTGATTTACGAGAGGTTATAGTCATTATTATTCATATTTAGCGGAAGAGGATCATTTGATATTAGAATGATTGTGCTTGTAGACCAAGTAGCTATGTAATATTCACGACTATTTTTCTTAATTTTAATAATGACTGATGTTTTAGGCTCAACACTTATCATGCTTAAAGAACATAAGATCTATAGTATTTGCGGGAAATCCTTGTGTTCGTTTGGAAGGTCGCATTTTTTGCTACCGTCCATACCTTTATTCTTGTTGTCTCGAGCAACTTCAAGCTGTTGACGGAAAGGAACTTAGTGAGACTGAAATCATTAAAGGTATGCTGGTTATTACTATTTGTTATCAGGAATTGAGGACCTCTGTTTCATGGTATTATATACAGAACGTCTGTCTAGATGACTGGGATGAAATTTCTTGTTTGTAGTATTGCTATATTTTTATTACATATGTGTTGTTGGGAAAATTTTAAATATATAGAAGGATAAAAAAAATCATCAGTTGTAAATCGTGAATGACTGTTGCAGGTGAAGAATTACACACCCATGCAAAAATACGACGTATGGCAACACATGCTCAACTGTGTGCTTATCTTGAAAAAGAGTGTCCAGAAGATTGTAATCATACATTTTCACCAAATGACAATCGTTTGATGAAGGTAACTTCTATATCAAAATAACTCAATAATATATAAATTGCTTTATGCTCTGCAGAACTTCGAAAAATAATTTTTTTTTTTCGCAAGATTTTTGAAGATGCATGTGGAGGCTGTCATCTAGATACTCTAGTTTTTTGCAGATTTTGAAAAAAAGACGTGAACACGCGTTACGACTTAAGGATGGTCCGACGAGTGAGGAATCAACAGCAACAGCCATTTCGCCATACAGGGAATGGCTTTCTAAATCAATCTGTTCTGTACCGAATCGTTTCGAATATAACAGTTACACTACGGATCAGAAAGAAAATTGTGCACCTTTAATTGATCTTAATGTTTTATCATCTCTGTCAACAAGGTATATGTGTCGCTTGAGTTTTATGAATGTTTGTACGTATTTCCAAGTCTTTTGAATTTTCTTTTCAGAAAGTTTTTGCACTAAGTTTCTACAAAAAAAAAATGTCCTTGATTATAGTAAATTAAGCAGTATAACTTGATTTGTATATGAATTTTTCCTTTTTAATATTTTCGAAGAAATATTAAAATGTATTGAAAAACTTTTTCCTTTTAATATTTTCGAAGAAATACAGCATTGGGTATTCATTTTTTAGAATCAGTACACCTCCAACTTCTGCCAATTCTAATATTTCTTCTTCAACGATTACTTTATCAGCTCCATCAGTTTCATCGTCCACTCCAGTGAGGTCTCGTATCCAGTTAGTTATGCACTTCTGTTCTTCACCAAGATTTATTTTAGAATTTATTCTTTTGCTCGCCTTTATCCGACTGGCATTAATGATTGGTTACAGGAGAAGACTGCAAGGTAAGTCAATTCAAGTTCGCAAAATCTCAGCTACAACAAGCAATGTACCGAAAAAAGGCAGCACTATTGATCACTCTGATTGGAGGTTTCTTCAAAATGATATCTTTCTCTTATTCATATTTTCTGTTTCAACTTCTGTTGAATTTTTGTTGTGCACAACGCACAGAATTGGTTTTGATCTTTAATAATCTTTAATAGATTTAATAGTGTTGTTACGTAGCTCCTTTGTTGTTGTATTTTTGACCAGAATTAATGGACAAATACAGCTATATACTTTCTGAAAGTAATCATAAGAGCCTCAGATTTTCAATTATTACTCATTTAAAAGGTGTGCAATATTATCAGTGGGAAAATATTTCATGACAGTGGTTATGTTTTCAGTGGAAGACATCAAAAGTCGTTAATGAGGAATATTATCAAATTTCCACCTAGTGGGCCAAAGGTTATGATTCAGCGTATGTATGCATCTTTCAATATTTAATCCCATTCTGAGCAAAATAGTACTGACTTCAAAACACGATGAGATATATGTTACATACTTAGTTGTTTCACAAAATAATCGAGGAATCGTCTGACTTCAAATATTCAGGTCGCTGTATAATTCCTCTCGGTAGCATTTCAATTATTGCATTGCTAACTGACCGCTTTTATTATTGTTAATGATCTAATTTTAATTTCAAAAATTGTTCATGTCATTAATTAATTGCATATTAAACTGTGTAATGATTTCATCGCTTCAGGCTTCTTTTGTTACTCAATCAGCTACAGAGAATCCGAGTTGTCGCTTTAGATCCACAGAAAATTCTGACGAGACTTCGTTTGTGAGTGCCCGCAAAGCTCGAAGTTATAGCGAAAAGGAAAAGAAAGCTGCTTTACTTATTCAAGTTAGCTTCGTTTTTGCACTCTTAAGCAAAAAACCGCTTACACAGCAAAGATACGAGTTGGGCATTGTCGATTCAACTTGTCGATAACTCCCGCATAAATTTGTCCGATTTTAAATATTTTTTATAGTTCCAACGTGCATTATCCAAGTTTCAGTCGTGGTGGCGAGGTATGAAGATTCGACGATTATACCGAGTACCTTTCCTCCAAAGGCGTATTCAGCGTTTTGAAACACTGCTCAAAGAAAAGTCGATCATGATATTGAAATTGAAAAAGCAAATTTCTAATTTAGAATGTAATATTGAAACAATTATAGCTGTAAACGAGCAACAAGCTTCGAAGATTGCAGAGATGGGACAGTGCTTGACGGTAGGTTCCAAAATTCTAATTTAAATGGTGGAGTTTTCAAATTAACTTTGTAAAAATATTCCCATGTATATTATGTTTTGATTGGGAGTAAATTCTTTTTGCAGAAAATCGCTGAAGCATGTGATGAGCGTCAGAAGCAATTCATGAATCAGTTGTTGCCAGTTCCCGATGAATTACATTATACACGGAAATCGGAAACTGAAATATTACTGCATTGGCAGGACCGTCAACGTCTGCAAAAACCGACAAGTTTTTTTTGTTCACTAGTTTAACATTTGCTTTCAGTTTTAAAATGAGTTTGATAACAAGTCTCTTCAAAGGATTTAGACCATTTAAAATGTTTAATTCAAGTTCAAGAACAGTAGAAATCATTTTAAGGGTATTTGATAACTGTGAATGGTAATCCATGCGGAACAGTCCGAGGTGCCCATAAAAAAGCTCTTATTACAGATTTGGATCCAGCAAAGGAATCTGTGTAAGTAATTAAATTACTTTTTCCAATTCGTGTAGTGCTGCAGGTTGTAAATGACTACCTCTGTTAGTTTTATGATTACTTTCCTATTCTTTACAGTCTATGATTGCCTAGTTAAACTGAATTAAATTTTCAGTGTAAGAATGCAGTGTATCTTCAATGAGTTTAATGGAGATATCTCCGAATGTTTAGTGATTCCTTCATCTAAGCAGGTTTGTCAAATTGAATTCTCTCAAAAATATCGGCGTGCGTTGTTTACTGCAATTTATTATAGCGTAATTTTGAGGTCGGTATTTTTTAGGAAGCAAGTTGTGTCAATGAGGGTGGAACAGAACTTATATAAAGCTAGATTGGATTTAATTCGAATTAACTTTAGCTGCTTAAGTTAAGTTTGATCTCAACTCTATACCAGATCCATTTGTCGAACTTTTTTTTTGTTTTTGATTAGAATAATTAGCACAATCCCAGCATTAGTTATTTCTCATGATTTGCTTCGAACTTTGCATAATTCACTTCAGTTCTTCTTTATCTTCCTCGCTTGGATATACTGTACATTTTCTTTGCGCCGACGTACTTTCTTATAATCACTTATCATCTTTATAAATAAGTGTAAGATATCCAACCATATTTGTACTTCATGAGAAATGAACCCGCATATTTGAGTAGTTATTTTGGATTTTTTTTGGAGGCTTGATCTGCTGGCTTATAAAAGTTTTACCTTGTCTTGAAAGCAAGCATTTTCTTTGTGTTTCTTGTTGTGCTGTTAATTTCAGTAAATCGTTACGCTGCTAATTTTGATGAATCGTTAGACTCTTTGAAAATTTCACTGCCTCAGTTTTTTATGGCATATGCTATTCGTTATTTTCTTGGAATCGTTTCGTAAACATTATCATTATAGTCCTATATTTGTTGACCAATCTGGATTTATTTAATGCATTACCGTTGGTTGAGCACATCTCATCCTGTACGGGATTTCTGTACGGGATTTTGTGGTCCATCAAACTTCAAGTTTTGCCTTTATGAAATATTGTTGCTTTCATGTGTTGACAGTTCAATAACAAAATAAATTTCTATGTTTGTGTATTACTGGTATATATATATATATATACATACTTTTCTTGAATAAATTTCTAACTGAGGGATTACAGCAACAGACTTGAAGTGTTAACGGCTGTTAACGACTAAACATTACCGAGTGCCACCGGAAGACTTGATATGTCGCTCAGCACCATAGTACACTAAACACGGCAGGTTTTGCCTGAAACATGAAATAAGTTGAATTCGGTATTGCTATATGCATGTATAGCCAAATTTGTTAAAGCGCATCATGACATGTGAAAGGAGAAAGGGTAAAAGAAGCTTACTTACCGTTGATTTGCGTATATATGGCAAGAATAGGATGCTTGTTACCGTTACCGTATATACCTAAACACGTGTAATATTGATGTAATAGTACCTCGAACTTGACCAATCGGTTTCCCTATTTTGTTATTTACTGTACAAAAACTGGTAGGCTTCCCAAGAATATTCTTTGCTAAAAATTAACTTTTCATTCGTTCTCATTATAGAACTGAAGCTGAAATGCTCTAGCATCTTCTTGAGTGCTCTACCTTCTGCTTCTCAGTTTCTGCAAATTTAGTTCGCATTTTCTGTTGCTAATTTCATTTGTCAAATTAGTGATAATTGCATGGAAGAGTTTGTCGAAGATCGGGTTAATCGATGTATTGTCATGGAGGCAGGTTGGAAATGATGTGTATAAGACGGATTTGAACTCAAAAGCAGAAGTGGTGTATCTGCACTACTAGATGAATGCTCATTAGAAATCAGATTTTAATGGAATGATCCTAGTAAAAGTACAGAACGATTACTCGCGAATCAAAGTCAGGAAACTCGAATAACATCCCTACTATCAGAGCAATATGTAGTAGCAACAGCTTGAGACGCGGGCGTTTCACAACGCTCAGCTTGTTCGGCATTCTGGGAGCAAGTATGTGTGCAGTTCTAATTGGTTGGGTGTAAGAGGTCGTCTTGTGGTTTTGTCATCGTGGTTTCAGATGACTTTTACTTGCTAAAGCAGTTCAGGTGCATAATGTGCATGATGTTAGTGCCCTTATATTATTCGCATGGACAATTAAACTTTGGTAGCATATTAGATGCAGACTTCTCAATTTATCGTAAGACACGGCTATCTTATTTTATTTCGTAATATTCAGTTTTTCTGCGGAAGTTCCAAGATGTCATTGATGACGGATGATTTGGATGTGAAATATGGAGTAGTGAATCAAAATGATGTAGCTGACAAGAAGAAACGGAAAAAATCGAAGGGAAGGACACTGGAAATCGATTTCCCACTTCATTCGAATGGGCTAATTCAGTGGGTTGCTGTATTCTTGATATGTTTTGAAACTATAGAGTTTTTTCATCTAAGGAGAAATAAGCTTTAGTGGGTTAAAAGAAATGATTGATACTCTTTGGGACTTTTACGTACAGGAAAAGGTTCCATTTCTGTGGAGTAATATGCATACCTTATTTAGTCACTTCCTTGATGATGAGACGGTAATGCACCCGAATTTCGCTGTTTTAAATCCTTTACTGGAAAAGTAACATGTTTCGCTGTCAACTTCACTTGTTTAGCAGTCCGTTTTTTATTTACTATCTGCATAGCGTAACCTCTTTTCAATGACCAGTCGAAACTGTCAAGTCGATGCCAGGAAGTAAAGTGAGCGTGTTTCAGATCATATGAATCTAGCATTTGTTATGACGCAAGCAATCAGAAAGTTATACCTACGTATTCGATTGATATTGCTGCAGTGAGGAATGATTGTTCGGATATAATTAGTCAACTTTTGCCTACTGTCCGGGATGCTATACAGTGGGCGTCATTTCTTTGTTTAAACACTTGTTTATTTATACATACTGAAGGCACTTTTCGATTGTACTGTAATTATATACTTAGTGGAAGGATGAAAGGGAAAGGATGATGCGAAAGAGAACTGTACTTAGCTTTTGTGAGAATGGATTCAAAAACTGAAAAATGCAGGAGAAAAACACAAAAGCAATAAGTTTTATCTAACATAAAAGCCTTCTTTGTCGAAAATACTTAATACCATATAATATTGTGAAGGAAAATGTGGGAATTATGAAGTATGGGGAAGAGTGTGGTTTTTAATGCTATTATTGGGCTCATGCTGCTTTATTATTCACCAAAACGATATCACATTGCTTCTGCAATGGTGGCTTAGCTGAGAGCCTTGCTGTAACGTGTAAGGAAGAAAATTTGCCTGTACTCAGAAATTTACATTACGACGCGTTAAATTGTGAGGACAGGAGTTGACATCTCAGATAATTCTTAAAATAGTTGTACTTTGCTGATGACTTCAATATATTTCATGGAACTTATTGCATTTGAGGGAATTTTTATATGATGTTGGCAATCGTGCTTGTGAAATAGAAGAAATCATCAATTTCTTGAAAATATCAGACATTGCATTGCATTATAAGCAGATGCTTAATTCCTTAAATGACGCGCAATTGTGTAGGCTCCTCGAAAGGTTGAACATATTTCATATTTCATATGAAGGCTCGAAGATGATTCTTCAAATGGCAAGTTTAGTTTCACTTATGTTTTAATTTGATTTAGTTGGATTTTTGCAGCGAAAATGAAGGACAATAAAAAAACAGCCTTATTTTAATTTTCTACAATAATCTGGTAAAAGTGATCAGTATTTTCAGATTGATGAGTCGTTTCACCTATCTAATTCTGATACGGCTTTGTCACCAAGTATTTCATCTAATGCTAATAATAGTGACCAGTTATCGATGTTAATGAAGGACACTTTGAATAGTACTTCAGTCGCTTCTGTTGCTCAAACTAAACCTCTCTCTGCGATTACAAATGATTTCACAAAGTACTGTTTTTCTTCATCATTCGAGTTCATTAAATGAAACTCAACTACTGATATGGGAATATCCGTATTATTCAATTATTTTTAGCAGATTGCCACAGCGATATTTAAATGGAACAGAATCAGTGGGAACAGAATTTGATAATATAATTAATTCTCACCAAAAAGTTATTGGAGGTACGATGGTTCACAAACATTTATCTGCGGTAAATCCTTTTCATTATTTTAAGTCTACTATTTTATATAAACTCAAACTGCAGTGATAACTGTTCAACTGAATGTGCTTAGATGACCACAGATTGAAATGAAATGGATCACAGCATTGAAGTGGAACGGATCACAGTATGATGTGGAGTGAGGGCTTTAGGTTCAAATCACGAGTAAGGAAGGAAAAAATTTCCGGTGCGCTGTAAAGGTTTAAAAGGAATATCATTTCTTAATGTCTAACTCCTTAAGGAAATAAACGCTTTGTCATCTGCATTTGTATAAACTGTCTTATAAAGTTGCTATGAATTGGGCGTTTCTGATTAAGTCGGGTTTACTTCTAGTTTATTTATTATTTTTGAATTTAGGATGAGTTACTCGTTCAGCAGAACGGAGATATTTTTTATGACCAAAACGCTGAACTGATGGATCAGAGGGTGCTTCTGCAGGATTCAAGATTTCATTTAGAGTAAGATCGTTTCTAGATTTTACGTTCCTCGTTTAACTCATCTCATAATTAGTTTTCAATAAAATCTGTCCAAAAAATTTATTGGTCTTTTTCCTGACTGATGTATATGGAGGAAAAGAGTGTCGATATTGATTGTCGATTCAAATATTAGAACTGCTATGTATGTTACCATTTTTAATTAGAATACGGATGCTCATAACTATGAAAATAATTGTGCATTTGAAATTTCAGACGAAAATTTGTAGAACAGAGATTAAAAGATGTGGAAAAAAGATATGAAGAGAGATTATCTAATGTCTCTTTAATGTTAAGAAAAGCTTACGTAAGTTATCCTTCACTTTCAAATTTGTTGTTCCATAGAAACAGTAGTTTCACTGACATTCATCGATAATTCTGCTTTAAATTTGACTCGTTAACCAAATAAGCGCTATGTCATCTATATTTCTGAACTTGTAGTGGGTAAATATTGAGTTTGGTATTGTTTGAAAAGTTTTTATTATCTGCTTAAAAATCATTTAAATATTCTTCAGAAAGAAATATTAGATTTGCGCTTGGGGAAAGCGAAAGCATTAGCAAGTAAAAGAATGGGACAAGCTGAACTTGCTTTAAAGCATGCTAATGTCATACACAGCAGGTCAGCTATTCTGTTTAGATCTTTGCAGAAATTCATTTGTTTCACTTTCATGATTTATATTGTAAAAAGTGGGGAATTGTCATTTGACTCTAAAGTTTAGTCGTGAATTTCTATAATATTAATTATTTTACATATATAGTCAAATATTTTTGGACTTGAGAGTTGTTCGTTACAAGTTTGATTCGTGAAAACACAATACATTCATGCTGACCTGATACCCTGTTAAGCACTGTTAAATAATCCCTTTGTATCTTACATACCGCAGCTCAATTTGAACTAGCCATTGTTTTAGATGAGACAAATTAAGGATTTGAAAAGTAAGACATTTATTGGTGAAATTCATGTTGCATAGTACTTTATATTTTTTGCTTTTACTATATTTTTTTAGGATTGAAAATGAAACGGTTAAATCTGATATAAAGCAAATGATAAGGCAGTGGGGACAGATACTCAGAGACTACAAAGCTTGGCATGCTAATTTAGATGTTTGTTTCTTTGCCTTTGATACAATGTTTTATACCTTTGATACAATGTTTCGTATTCTTGATTGATAGACAGTGATATAGTTTGAAATAATTAGCTTATTTCGTTTTTCAACAAACTATAATATTTGTTCTAAGTTTTATGTTCGCTTTTTTGTCGAAATGACCCATGCGAGCTTTTGATGGTACATATTTTATATCGATAATTGAACAACAAGCAGTAGAAATTGCAGAGAATAGTAGATGGTCAAAAGGCACAGGTGGATTCAAATTATCGTTTTGATGAGTTGGCCCTTCTGTCGGTTAGTTGTGTATCATTTTTGATGTATGTCGTGGTTTAATTTTGTTGTTAAATTCATGAAGTTCCATCCGAACAGTGCTTAACCTAACTCCCAATGATAATATGAAAAACATATTTCAGCCACCCGATAATATTCCATGTGCTCCGCAGTTACCTCCTAATGCTTTGAAGTATTTCCAACAACTTGAATTCGAATGCAGTTCGGGTGATCCTTCATCGGAAATTCTTGTATGCTAACAGATAAATTTGTATTTGAAACTTTTATACTTAGCTAGAAGTTCTAATACAGTAAGGTTTTTTTGATACTTCCTAATATGATGCTGCTGATAACAGAGTAATGTCATCACTCAGCATCAATTCTAAACGCTGTAGGCAATCGGAAAGTGGAATGGCTAGCCACCATTTTATAGTAGAAAGGATTTTGGTATTCTAACTGAATATTAGTTTGACAAGTCATGTTCTTTCTCCATGTGTGGAATCAGTGTTACTAATTCAGCGAGTAATTGGTCCGCCAGTTGGCTTCGAGAAAGAAGCTGTAGCAGGTAATCGATTTGGTGCAATTGGACAACCCGCTCCTCCTCCACAGAGGAAGATGTTCACGGAAGCACAAATAAATAAATTGGTTTAATTTTTATTACCTTTTTTACTTATCCTATGTCAAAATTTCGTTTAACTCACTTGAGCTCATATTTGATTGTCATTATATTTTGGACCATTTACAGGTTGAGAAAACGTTGGAGCATTTCCAGGATACTTATGGAAGTACTTCAAATTTAAGCGCGTATGTTTTAATTTGCCTGGGATTTGTTTTACAGTTCATTTCAAATTTTGCCATTTTTCCAGGGAAGAAATTAGAAATATATTAAACGAGCTCGAACGACGCCCTTTATTGTTTACATCTGATGTAACTCTTTCTTCTGTCCTTTCTCATGTAAGTTCCCATGGCCGCATTTTTTGATCTTACTGGATTTTGTTTCTCTCCTGAAAGTAAAGAAAAATGCGATATGCGATATGCATTATAAGACAAAAGCAAAAGGATTTTTGAATGATAATTGGAAAACTTGAAGCTAAACTAACTGTCAATAGAATTAACAACTACTCAGAGCAAAACAACTACTTTTCAAATATCGGGTCAGTAGAGTCACTGTGAGAAGGAAACAGAGACAGTCGCCGGCTATGATTTCTCAAATCAAGGAAATGTTCTTGTAGAAATTCTGTTATGCGTTGTGAATAAAATTTATTTTTATGAAATCTTTGGTTTAATAAAAAATTACAGGTAGTAAAACGAGCTATGGAAGTAACTGGTACTACCAGTGGAAAAAATAGCAGTCAGCCAGACACACCATGCTGGACATCGTTATCATCTGAGCTCTCTGTAACGTTTTCACCTCCTTTCACTATGATCAATATAGGGAAGCAGTCATTACGATCATATTACTTCAGCTAGCAGTTTTCTAAATTTAATACAGCATGATTAATCTGCCATTAATTCACTTTTAGAATTACAATTTAAGGATTGTTACAATCTCTCACAAATACATTTTTACCCCCTTCTGTTTGTTCAAGCCCAAAGCGAAAATTCTTTTAGGCACCATTCATCACTTTGTCATATCATTCATACTTTGAGGTAATTTATAGTATATGGGGTGATACTTCCCACCAAACACTGCTTTCGGCAGTTTTTATGATCATCTAAAGCTCTAACTTAACTACCACATCTCGATTATAACGATATCATCTCTGTGGCTTTTTGTTTATAATGTAGAATTTTATTCATAAGCTACCTTTTCCGTCCGGCATAATCATTCTATTATCTTCCTTTCTGGGTTTATTATAATTTTATTGGCCAGTTTTGAAGATAGCTAACAGTTAAGGTACTGACGTTCGATGTATCATCTCGAAGCTATAATGCATGTTCTTGATGTATGTTGGTCGTTTTGTGTCGTGATTGCAACAAATGAAAAAAACTTGATATCAGATATACATTAATTATCACAGCCTTTCCTTTGAGTTTGCTGTGAGAGAATAGTAAGGTCGAAAGCGGGAATGAGAAGGGATTTCATCACTGTAACAACCTAGTTGAAATTATACCATCACTAAAATAGCGGACATTCTGGATTATACGCTCAGTGGGTTTGTCTTATTGGTCTGATAAAGTATAAGTACATGCAGAAGTAAAAGGTAAAAGTAGAAGAATAGATGTCCTAAATTATACCGTATTGGTTCGTTATTTAAATAATGACAAATTATTATAATAAATTTCGCAGTCCCACTTGAGAGGAAGAACTTTTTCGAAAAGTATGGACATTTTAATGAGATGAAATGGATACTTTCTTTTTCCCGTTTTCTATGATGGAAGTTGCTCTGGATGGGGATTTTAATGTGTCGAGTTCCATGCCCCAGACAGACTTTTCGAATTCTGCGAGCACTTGCACGTCGTTATGTAGCACTGTTTCTGTCCTTATTTGAAAAGTCATAAAAATTTATTGATCGTGATATGCCACTATACATCCCAGTTTCACACGTTGCCGATTTTTTTCTTATAACCTCAAAATGTGAAACAGGTACACTTGAAATTTGTCTTTCAGACTATTTGCCATCCCGTGGATTTGGAAAATCAGGACTGCAAAATTTGCTTACAGTCACTGGCACATGGCGATAAATTAATACAGTGCCCTTCCTGTGTCGACTCCTATCATTATGAGGTTATTTCCCTTTTTTAATGCAGATATCTCTACACATCTATATCTCGACAGATTCTCTATACTTCCTGATATTTCTACACATCTAGGCTCATTTTGATTGAATAGTGTCTCGAGATAATATGGATAAGAAATTCGTGCAAACTTGGTTTTTCCCATCAACTTTGGAGGACTGAATTTATGGGTTTATGGTGGCGTACTAAGTTCACGCTTCCGCGATGTTATAGGTAATATGTGGGTATTAAAGAGGCCGACACCTTGTATATTTCTGGTTTTGGTGATAACTGTATTTGACACCAAACATCTCTGAGCTACATCGAAAACAGAGTAATACATGGCTTGCGTTAAGATATTATCGAAGACTACTACTAGTGAATCCATTGCAGTGTGGAATCAAGTGGCTCAAACAAAATAGTACGTGCCCAAATTGTCGCCGGCTGTGGAGCAATCCGGACGATTTTCCATGTTTAGCGAAGGCTGTTCCGTGAATTGTATAACAATATTCTGTTGTCATGTTGTACCCCTTGATTAATAATTTTTTAAAGTAATACATTTGACCATGCTTAGCCTGTGCCAGTGTATATGTCATTGATTCAGTGATGTTTTATTCCGAGAGAAGCTTGACGCATTAACTATGCGTTCATCTTGTTACTGCAAATCTATAGAATACGGGCAGTCGTCGTTTCCGAATTGTTATTTTAGGTCGACTGCTGTATGTCATTCAAGTTAATTAAAAGCGCGTAAAGCATGCTGTGGCAGCTGAAAAACCATGTCTAACAAAAAAATCCATCCCACCTTTGTGCAGTTTTAATGTCACACTTTCATTATTTTAGCTTACTGAGTAGTATAACTCGAATTCACCACATATGGATTTTACAACCGTAAATTTGAAATTAAGACGCTATGTGCAGTAGAAACCCTGTTTCATGGTGTATTACTCTTTTAAATATAATCTATTTAGAATTTCCGAACTAAAATTCACAATTTTTTAAATCTTAAGCACTGAAACATTCCGCTAAAAATCACTCACCTCCGACATTGATTTTCATCTACATGAATTTGTGGAATTACTTCTTGCCGCATTTTTTCATGATGGTTCTAAAAGAAATAAAGACATCATTTTTAATTTACATTCACAGCAACATGGCACAGAAAACCTAATCTTAAATTTTGTTTGTATTTGGGGTTGCCCAAATCTTCTCATCGTAACATCAGGAACATTCAGTTAGGATTTATCAAAGTGTACCAAAAACCAGTTCGGAAGGAAACTGAATGCACTGTTTGATGAGAAATTTTGAAATGTTATGCATCGCTTGGAAGGATCAAATTCTAAAACATAGTATATAAGATCTGGAGAAACTTCCAATAATTCCTTCAAACGACTCAACACTGCGTGAAGGAAGTTGAAAGTAACGTTTGCGGACCACTGATGAGCTTTTTTTGCCAGTTGTGGCACTCTGAGACATTCCGTGTGAGTCACAATGCCTGTAACAAGCTCTGCAATTATAAATTTTAGAATGGAATAGGAATATGAGAAATGCTTACCGTATTGTTAAAATATTATGTAAAGTCCAACACAAACTGCAACGTACCGTTATTATCTCTAAGACCGACAACTATGTTTTGTATACCAATCAGGAAGGACTGGACCCACCATTTCATCGCCTTATGACTCCAAAAATTATTTGTTAGTTCTTTACGTTGCGTCTTCAGTTCCACGTATTCACCTTCTGTTGATAAATCATAAAGTCGATGAACTAAGTCAGCTTACACAAAATGAAAGGACAACAATAAGGTTTTTCTGATACGCCATATTAGTTTTATCGAAATCTATAGTTAGTAGCTACCTATCCGTCGAGGTGATACAGCACAATTACAATAACAGCGTGGGTGCCTGCATCTTGTAAAAACTACATTATATGCCATAATACAACGTTTTGAAATGTAGCAAATTTCCGTTAAGTATCCTTTGATTCTATGCGCCGCCTTTTTACTATATATTCTCATAAATTCGAAATTATAGGAAAAAAAAAGCTACCAGCATCAATGCAGTCGGTCTCGCCAGAATACAGGATACGGAGTCTTTCCCTTCGTCCACCTAAGCATGCTTTAACAACCACATCAAATTCCTCTAAATTCGTCACCGGTTCATTATTGTTCGGTTCACTCTGGAAAAACTTTAAACTGTCACATTTAGAGATTCCATTTAACTCCTGAAATACTTTTAAAACAAAATTGAAAAACCTCAAGAAATTCATGAGAAAGGATCACCGATAAAGAGTCACTTGTCATGTACTGTTCAAACTTAAATCCCCAATATGTCATCAGTTTGTCGCGATCAGACATTGACTTCAACTGTAGGATTTTTTCGTTGGTCGGGAACTCACAAATGAAAATTACAGATTTATATCGAACAGCAGCTAATCGCCAACCATCTCGACATTCGTAGGGTGAACATGCAATCCGCGTCAAAATACCACGCCAACAAATAAAATCAGCCCTGTGGCAAACCTTGAAATGATGTGGATCTAATTTGTACATATTTGAAAAAAAAAGGGATAAGCGGCAACACTGCTGGATTAGCTCATCATGATCAAATAATTTCAATTGTTATATTCCTGGATCAACCAGAATTTCTACGATAAGACTACAGACAATAATTGCAAGTAACAGCAAACCTAGTTTATACAGAATTCATAGTAAAATTTCAGAACTTTGGATATTTACTCCAACAGCTTGGTTGACCATGGAACAATACAGTAATGTCCTATGGATGTGATTTTTCCTTTCCTAATTTTTACAGTTTGAATAATAATAAAGAAAAGAACAAGACTGGATAGTAAGATGAAAGTAATAACGAAAGATACCTTATCCAGAGAGGATCCAGGTTCGCTGTGCATAAGTATCCATTTCAGCAACATGTCCAATTTTTCATTATGCAGAACATCTTTACCTTCAAACTGGTGATAACCAATATTTAAGTCAAAATTACATCGCTGCCCGACAGCTTTCTCGTGAAGATATTTTGCCCGACATCTACCCGGCAGTATATCACGCTGCTTAGTAATACACATCTCTCCGATCACCGATGGTTTATCGAACGCTGGAAATGCACCCTCATATAGCGATGGATCCGTCTTCAACAACATGGACACCATCCTGAAAATGTAATCGATAACCTTCGCCATCTCACCTCCAATCTTTCATCGCAACTAAAAAACGTTAACAATGAAAGACCGTTATAAAATAATACCAAACGTACGCCTGCCCGTGGCGAGTTTTAGTGGCTGCCTCTGTATGTATGTATGTATGTGTGTGTGTGTGTGTGTGTGTGTGTGTGTGTGTGTGTGTGTGTGTGTGTGTGTGTGTGTGTGTGTGTGTGTGTGTGTGTGTGTGTGTGTGAGTACGACGACGACGACGA
>NW_018108233.1:285450-290338 GCF_000183805.2 Loa loa | reverse complement strand
TGTGTGTGTGTGTGTGTGTGTGTGTGTGTGTGTGTGTGTGTGTGTGTGTGTGTGTGTGTGTGTGTGTGTGTGTGTGTGTGTGTGTGTGTGTGTGTATTTGTATAGGCGCAGAAAGATGTAAAATATGAGTTCAGTTCCGTAGTTTAGTTTCTGATGGTCGAACAAAAATCGAAGGGACGCGGAATGCTAGTTTAGATTTAACGGTGGGAAGCGTGAGATTATTGTGCTCACATTACACTGAAACATGGAATTGCTACTGTCCAGGATTTGGAGGAACGGGGGAGGAGATATTTAGATTATAAGGGTTAAAGGCCGTTCTGAGTCTATTAGCTTTATACTTTGCAGTTGCAGTCGAAGGGAATGATCGCTGGGAATGATACTCTTAACGATCCTGAAGATATCGCTTCCTTGAAGGTAATTTAGTTTCCAGAGCTTTTAATCCATTCAGAGTGCTTCATTTGTTACTTCTAAATGACAGAGGTGAATCTCAGCTTTTATTTGATTGTATCAAGTTTCTATTTCACTTGTAATTCCAAGCACAGATACACAAAACACTCGAAAATTTCCATTCAGTAATGCTAATGGTAAATTCGGTGATACTGGTTCAAATTCAACAATAATATTTTTTTTTTGAAGCCTTTGTTCATATCTTTATCTCATTGCATAATATATCATCTTTATCAGATGCTTCGGAAGATACTTCTTCAGGACACGGATGGTATGATCGCAGTCGATTTGCACCTAGACGACGATCTGCCCCAGCCCAGTGTCCCTACCAAACTTTCGTTTATAAACAATCCAAACGTAAATGATCCACCCGCGCCTTCTCATTATTTAGAATCACAGATTGAAATTGTCATTAAACAGTTCGAGAAGAAAGGAGAAGGGATGAACGCGTATATTGTCTATAAAGTTGCGACAATAGTAAGTGCGGAACTCTCTTGTTTAAAATTAAAATTTGACTGGTTCGAAATACTCCTCGTATTTAATTTAGTCGATAATCTTTACTACTTGCAGACGCAGAACATGCAAGGTTACATAGATCGGGAATACGTTGTCTGGAGGCGATTTAGTGATTTCCTTGGCCTTCATGAAAAATTAGTGGACAAATATTTCTACAAAGGTTATTTAGTGCCGGCAGCACCTGAAAAAAGTATTGCTGCTCTTACACGGACAAAAATGAATACATCCGTGGACGACAACACTAAGTTAGTTGATTTTAGAGTAAAATACATGAAGTGTGCTACTAATGAAGGGTGGGGCAATAACTTTAAATTTGCAATGTAAAACCGCTTTTTCCAGTGAATTCGCTGAACGTCGAGCTAGAGGTCTTCAGAGATTCTGCAGACGCATAGCACGCCATCCAAAATTGGTGTTCGATTGTGACTTCCGTGATTTTTTAACAATGACTGCTTCATTACCTAAAGCTAATTCAACTGTGGCTTTAAGTGGTGCTGGAGTTAAGCGGATGTTCAAAACTGTTGGTGATGTTTTTTCGAAAATGGCTTTCCATATGGACGAAAATGATCGTTGGTTTGAAGCTGCACAACAGCAAGTGAATTTTTGTTTTTATATTTAAACAAATCGTTTTACTTTGTTTTTCCTCTCGTTAATTTGACTGGCTCTTTCTCGTTCTTCATGATTTCTATATCATCTCACTGTCACATTTAAACTAATTTAGATGGAAGATATGGAACAGAACTTGGGTAAACTGCTTCGAGCAGTTGAATCATTGAGTTCATACCGTCGTGAACTAATTTCTGGAACAGATTCATTTTCGAAAGCACTTTCAATGCTTTCTTCATGCGAAGAAAATACGAGTCTTGCACGGTGTTTGTCGCATCTAACCGAAACATACGAGAATATTGATCAGTTGCATGGTATGCAATCGGACAAAGATTGTGCATTGCTCGCTGAAGGGATCAATGAACAGCTGCAAGTCATCTGCACACTAAAAGTACGTTGTGTATCAGATCTAGACAGCGTGACTGGAACTTGTTTCTAGTTTTAAATTGAAGCTGTACATAAATTTTCGTTGGATGTAACACTCAAGGATAAAAAGGATTAATTTCGAGTGTGCCATCTTCCAATTCTCACTTCCATTCTCCTGTCCTTGGTCATCTCTTTTCGACTGCTGGAGCCCAATTAATGTCCTCTAGAAATCTATCCACTTCTCTGATACTTGCTTCCCTAAATGTCATTATTTGTTTAATACTACTGTGAATGGCTGTTTATTGCATATTTCTTTACTGCTTCCTGTCTGATTTCCATTTCATAAAGAGATTTTCAGGAACTTTTTTTCGAGCGTGTTAAAATTTGGCAGAATTGGCAAGGTGCGCAACAAAATCTTACAAGGAAACGAGAAATGAAAGCTCGTCATGAACTTTCTGGTCGGACCGATAAAGCTAATCAAATCGTAGACGAAATCAACAGCGTATGTTTCTCTTCTTGCATGATAGTCATTTGTGAGTGGGTATCGCTCTTTCTGCAATTTTTATAGCCTTGTGTTTAAATGCGGATAGCAGAGTGCATAATTAGGCTGGCTGAAAAGTTCGGATGATGATTGGTTCCATGAGGATTCTTTGACGCTTGTCCACGGCTATATTCGAAGTGGGGTGTGAACACAACATAGCTTGCATATCGAAACATGTCGAAACGGTAAATATTCAGATAACTCTAATTACTCTAGTTAGTCTCTTCGGTGTTTCATTATCTTGTATTACTTCATTATCAAGTCCAGGCGGAAAAAGCAGTGGATGAAGTGGAGAAAGAATTCTCTGAAGTAAGCAAAGTTATTCGCGGGGAATACGAAACGTTTTTGATGGAGCGTAAAAGTGACATGAACGACATGTTTAAGCAATACCTTCAAGAACTCCTTGAAACGCAGAAAAAGCTCCTCAAGTGCTGGGAGACATTTGCGCCAGAGACACAATCTATAGAAACGGCCTAATTTTCCAGGAAACCTTGTCCATGCTGTAATGTCCTCATCCTTGTATGTCGAACTGGTATACTCCTTGTCACAAATAAAGCATAAACTTTGAAAAGACTCGACTTCATTGAAATCATTTCCCAAAAATCATTTTTTGGATACATTATACGCTGAATATTTTTGAGTAGGAAAGCACGAACGAGTAGGGGGATTTGACTTCAGTTATGAACTGACTTGGAATGAAGTGGAAAGTGGTTATGGGTGGGAGGGCTCTTTTCTGAGCAATTTCGTAAAAGTTAGAGTTCCGAAAATGATTGGAGATATAATTTCGCTGATGTTCTTGTTAAATCAGCATATGACATATTTAGTGAGTTAGTGGGAAGTTACATATATAATTACGCTAGCTTTATGACATACGTACAGACCAAAACACTGTATGTCATGCAACAAAAAATAATTTCATGTTGAAGTCGAAGTCTGTTTGAATTTCGATCGCACATCCTTCTTATCGTAGAAGCCTATTTCGGAACTCTTTTATCACTCTTTATTGAATAATCGAAATCTAATCAACATGATTGAGCAAAAGGTTCTTAAAACAGGCATATAAGATTTGACAACCTCAATGTATTAATAATATGCGAAAGGAAAAGGAAATATGCAGCTAAAGAGTAGTAGGGCCAGTATTTTCCTGAAAAATCACAACTTTCATCACTGGAATTTAAGAAAAAGAAATAAAGTTTTCTTGCCAACAATATCTTTAAATAACAGAAGGACTTCATGAGTTACACCTATAATTCAAAAATATTAGAACTCGGTTTGTGAGACTATTGGGAAAGCATGAGCTTCGGTATTAAATACCCATTTATTCAAAGGCATGATACTGTCGTTCGAGAAAGTGAGGTATAAATACTTGAATGTTTCTGCAAATAAAAAACTCTGCTGTACATCATCATGTACTACGTCTGAGTTGTACACATTTTTTATCCCGGAGTATCTGAAAAAATCCGGAACACTGACTTCCCGAATCAAAAAAGTCAATACTATTTAAAGCATTTACAAGCTAAAAAAATTAATAAATTACTTAAATTTTGGCTTCCGATTCCAGTCTTTGGCTACTTCAGGAAGCAAGCGCGCAATAAGAATTGACAAAATAATCTGATGAAAGGGATAGCTTTTTACATTATAATTTATTTCTTGAATTTTTGTAGAGCATCCCACAGATACACAAAAAGTAGACGGGGAGTAAAAAACTTTTCGAATCTCTATAACATATTTAGTATTACTAAGTCCTTAAAATATGCTGTTGGTACTAATTAGGAACTCACCCTCCGGCTGTTCGACAGTATTTCTCAATATTTTTGGCAGCCATCCAACACCACTCCCTGTATTTGTCCTTTCCTGTTACACGCCATAGATAAAACCATCCCTCAATCGCCTAAAACCAATTCATTTAAAAAAAAAAATGCTTCTAAAATATTTGCCAAATGATTTTTCCCGAATGTGTGTTTTAATTAGATCACAAGAGAGGAAAAAAGTAATTCTAACTTCAGGTCGAAGAATGTAGTATTTTTCGCTATCCTTTATCGCCATCACCTCCACTTCATCTGTGAATCGAAACGATTCAGGACCAATACCGGTGGCTGTAATTTAATTATATCAAACAATTGGAATCGAGCTATTTCGCAGCGATCCAAATTTTAAAGCACAGTTGTCTCAAACAGACCAAGGGAAACAAAAACATTACCAGTTCTTATGTATGACTCATGACATGTATTGGCAATTTCTTCCGCAAGCTTTATCGTATCACTGCGTCTCTTCACATCGTTTTCGTTAAAGGCTTCGAGAGCAAGCAAACCAACAATGAAACACGCCAAATGATCCATTTTGTGCACTTCACGTTTTCCCTTTAGCTCTGTTTTTTTTTTTTCTTTGTTTTTTTTTTTTATTTCCTAACTATTG
>NW_018108233.1:257536-285120 GCF_000183805.2 Loa loa | reverse complement strand
CTCTGTTTTTTTTTTCTTTGTTTTTTTTTTTTATTTCCAACATGCAAGACACAGTGCTGTATAACATGTGAAGAACAAGAACAGTGGGAACTACAAACAGTTTTACTCTATTTTCTGATGCAAGTGATTAATTATTGCTTGGTAGTACAGTACACTGTAACTATTTAACTTGGCGAACTTTAATTGTTTTTGAATGAAGAAAAAACAGGTCGAAAGAAGCCAACAGTTACCAATAAAATATGCCAGATGACTTTGCCTTGAATAACGTAACAAATATTTCTTGATTGCTGCTAACGCTGCATCATACATTTCTTTGTAAACTGCATCATTTTTACCTGATCTAAGCCATGATTTCAAAAGATATTCATAGAAACTATCGCCCAATGCACCAACTGAGACATGCTCTGAACGAAAGCACGGTTTTGAATTACAGTAGCACATAACAGTATATTATGAGAACGGATCAGAAGAAATGTAGTCAAGTCGTCACCTCTTTAGTGAGGTGATGTATGAATGTAACTGCATGCAATTGCGTTATAATGGAATGATGAGTTACACTGAGTGGCCGATAATCTTGAAAAGGACAGCCACTTCGAAAATAACCTGAACGCACTTTATGAGGAAAACTTACTGGGACCCCACTTTCCGGATCTCGGATGCAAATAATTCGGGAAAAGACCATCTTCCGTCCTTATAGAAAGTACTACTTCTCGTATGCGTGCAATCTGCAAATCGAAATGAAAAAGCAAAATGTGATCAAGACAGTGCAACTGAACGAAGGATCAATAAACATTAAATGATTTGCTAACTTTCAAAGAACAGTTAAAGAAAAATTTTGGATCATAAAATGTCTAGCTGTTCAAGGATGTCCTTAACAATCTTTTCCAGAAAATAATACAAGTAGTACACGAAGAATGGTAACTGTATCAATGCGACGTATAATTTACACACTCAATATACAATTACAACCATTCCTTGAATTCGAACTTATGATTTTCACTTCAAAAATGTATACATTACACCAACAAATCAGTTCATAAAAGCAAAACATCAGTATTTAAAAACGAACCTTATTAGAGTAAATGAAGTTCTGAGTGAGTTGAGATAAATAACCTAATTCCAACTGCAAGGAACCGAATTCCGACAATATTGAAAAACCGCCATTAGCCCAACCCCAATTATGTGATTGGCCCGAAAGAGGATTAACTAGTGCGTGAGGTATACCAGTTGGTGTCTCAAAAGCTGGTAACAATATGTTTGCAACATTAATTGCTTTTTGTATGTACATCTGTAAAAAAATCAGTATATGTGAACTTCACTGACACAGTAGTGATCACCCCTGCATATCACAACCATTGCTGGATAGATTGAAACAGAGCAGCTTTCAAACTACACCAGTGGACAAAACGGTAGCTAACACTGCTGATGAAGCAGGAAGATAGAACTAAGTGGCCAAAAAATGACAATCTATTGGAATCTTTTCAGAAGGAAAAAATCCATCGCTGCATTACTCATATTCTTTGGTCCAGACACCGGAAATGAGATCAGTGTAAAATGACAAAATTACCTTATCTTCAGTTAACGCATAAGTAGCCAACAAACCCCCAATAAAACGGATATTCGTCTCGAAAACAGATATATCAGCTGTCTGAAAATAGAAAAGGATTTAGAATGGACAATTATAAAACAAATCAGGTCTGCAATAATGATTTTCCTTTTAATTTGATATAATACAATGACAACTTACTTTACAACGACCCCACTTTCAGTAATACCTTTTCCCTAATTTTCTAAAATACATGAATTTTTTCCAATCAGGATTCGAAGCTTCGACAGCACCAGTAGCATATATCACCGTAATCGTAAGTATCCGGGAATTCAGTGCAACTTGGCTTTGCAACAGTTATGACCGTGAATAAACTTCCTCAAAAGACTCAGTGGTCCAACAAATTCTGAGAAACATCTAATTACTTTTGTCCTTGAATTTTTAGTGTTAGTTCAGGAAAAACAGCACTAAGGTCGTAGGAGTACCTCAGTTCTCATGTTTGCTTTTCCATTACTAATCGTTTCAAGTTACTTTGGAGTAATAATTTTTAAAGAGCAGTTGCGAGAACCTGTCTCAAAATGTTTACTCTCTTTAGCCACGACATATTGTTTTGAAATAACATTTGGAGGGAAAAATGCTTACGGCTTGTTTAGAAATTAACCACGTTTATTTCTTGTCCTTAAGTTTTACAAATAAAATGCTACATTTCCTAACACAGATGTCTCAGATGAATCACAGAACTCATTCAAAACAAAAACAAAAGAAAGAAAACTTACGGAAACCTTTAGATCGAAAAAGTTTTCCACCCAATTTCGGCCTTCCTCATATTCCTTTTTTAGTCCCATAATATACAAAGTGTCAAGCGCATCCACAATAGTTGCACCCAATTTTCCACTTCCAAACACTGATGCACTATGCTCAGAGCGTGATAAAGGTTTCAATTCGTTGAAACCCCATGCATATTTCCGATAATTTTTCCAAGCAAATTTAGTCATCTGCAATAAGAAACATGAGATAACAGAGGGAAGTTAAATCATAATTTTTAAATCCAATGCAAAACGATTTACATTAATCAAAGGGTAAACGATAAATATGCCCAATCTTAACTTTTTCTGTAGGACTGGAGTAAATTATGATAGAAATTCCCTTCTTCTAAAAGTCGATGTATGCTAGACAACTTCCACCATGAAAGTTTTAAAGAACAAAGAAATTAAGAAAATCAAATTAATAATTTACTTGACTTGCAGTACTCTGAAATAGTCGGAAATTTATGATTTTGGGCTGGAAAACGATATCTCTTGTTGTGCTATTCGCATCAAAAAACTACAATTATATAGAACATGTGGACGAAAAAATGAGATTTTTCGGCAAAATATGTATATTTAGTAATGTTTCACTAACTTGTGTGATTTACCAAAAAACCAGCTTTTAGGAATCTAATTCAAAAAGCAGTAACATGATGAAAAGTCTCAAGGCACTATGAGACGTGTTTCCGGGAGCACCAAAAAAACCAAAAATACAGTTGAGAATTCTACGAGCTCAAGTGAAGTAGGCCCAAAAACTACCGTGGATGAATTAGACCTTTTGATGAATTACTGTCATCAAATATTCATCAAATACTACCAAAATTCAATTTATCAAATACTACCAAATTCAATAATTTTCATCAGATATTATGGATCACGATATAAAGCTCTTTCGTCAATTTTGCTAAGTTCATGTATAGCAGAATACTGATGACCATCATTCATTATAAGCTTTATTCAATTTTTTGCTTTTCCAGCAAAAACAAAAATTTGTGGTGTCTTGTATTTCCTTGCTTCTAACTCGCTTGCCATAGTTTCAAGCAACTGTCTCAGAACCTGACAATTTGTAAAATTTATACATTAACTATGAATTGACGACGGTCAGCAGATATGGTGTCAGATTCATCTTCCACCTTGCCCGCTTCTCCGGCAAATTGAGGCCTCTTTAATTCAAATTTATCCTGTCGAACCTGAGTCAAAAAACGACTCCTGTCACTTCTGAACAGTCGCCCAGATCTGAAAAAAAATGAAGTGTTCTTTGGGTTCTCGAAAATATAAAGAGTACTGAAATTATAAGGTTAACAAGAAAAAACCCAGTTCTTCCAATAACAGAAGACTAAGCCAAGCAAGAGCAAAGGAAGCCGAATTCATTTAAAATCGCCTACGCTGCACTTTGAATATTTGCATTCGAGTTTATCTCCTTGTCAGACTGTAGCACTTCATCCAAACTTATTAGATTAATATATGGTATGATGTCGTCATGTTTTGTTGGAAGTTTCGCATTCCTAACACACTTCTGCGATGAAATAGCCAAATTCGTGCAAGGAGATATTACAGGCCGGACCGTAACATAATCCGAGTTTTCGTAATTAATTTAATGTATAGAAACATAATAATGACCTGAAGAAGCTGTCGTCACTGGATGGCAAGTAGTACAGCGAAAAAAGAAATGAGAAGAATACAATTGCAGCGATAAGGGCTGATTTCTTCCAATACCGGAAGACCATACTCCATCAGTCTCTGAAAATTCAGTTTTCAGGAAATTTTGCTGAACCAACAAATTTTCTTTTCTGAGACAAAATGTTGTTCCGCAGACTGCACAAAAATCGAACGGTTTGAAATGAATTGGCAGGAGATATCATCATGAGCCTCTCCATAAGGAATGATGTTCGAGCAATTATGTCACCAACAATACTATAACTGCGCTGAATTTCATCTTACTTTTGCACTTCATTGTTCAATTTTTCATATGGTAGAACAAACGCAGCCAAAAGTGCATTAATGCAGAAGGATCTCCTCTGAAGTTTACGCAGCTGACTTAGCTGGTTAGAGTCCGAATACACTGACATGACCTTTTCCCTAACCTTTACTACTCTACTGCAAAAATTTGGAAATTTTATATTACCACCGCTCCAGTGAATCATAATAAACAGGTGAACTTTAACAGTTCGTTCGAATCACTAGTACTTTTAACGTTTTTTATAAGCAGTAATGACTCTGAAGCGTTTCTTACCCGTGACTGTTTTCTATGTCATACGAGTAGGCCATGTTCGATTCTTTGCTCAGCTCCTGTCAAAAGTAATGTGAATAATGGCACAGTTGTGAAGGAAAAACAAGCTAGCTATCTTTATTAGCCATCCATCTATCCACACTTTACCTAACTAGGAGCGATACAATGAGTATTCGTTGTGGGCAAAGAAATCTTACCTGAAGGACAATATGACGAATGTTAACTGCTGCAATCGGCTTCACATTTACTTTACTTCCTTAATTGGTCTGAATATTATGCGACTAGAGTGATTACTGTATGAAATTGGCCAATCTTTGACATCTTCATGCTTAAGCTAAAGTATTTGTCGCGTGATTCTGTACATACATGACTCTTACCAACAAACTATCGATTGCTACCACTTTGTCGAGAAAAGGAATGGTTCATTGGTGAACTTGATCCGTCCAAGGGCATCATAGCCCCTGCACACGGGATGGGGCCGCATTTGGTGGGAGGTGAAAGTCTCTGGTTATTAGGTCTTCAAGATCGTTATTGGGTCTTCAAGGGAGTTGATGGACTTATTAGGGTGGGCTGACAGTGTGTCTAGCCACGATGACCTGATATTGTGTTTAGGTGCTTTTCATGATGATTCGTCACTGTGCTTGTTTTGATGTATATCGCGATGTCCACTCACGATATCCACATTTAGTGTTTTGTGTTTGTCAACTTTCGCCTTAATTTTTAAGACTAACTCACCTAATAATGCTGAACTACTTGCTGATGAACGGTATTAAATTCGTCGTATTTTCAAGTGTGAAAAGATCGTTATGTGTTTCACAGTAAATAAATTGTACTTCAAACTGCCGGAGTATTTAGTTCAAAAAAAGACTAGATTATGTACATATTGTTAGCAATATCGGTCTTAATCAGAATCCTTTGAATAAACTACTGTGTTAATATTGACAGGGAGATGAATCATGAAAGGTTTATAAGAAACGGAATTTTCAAAGTTTTTGCAGAATTCTACAAAGATCTATTACGAGGAGTGATTCCATATGAACAATTATATACAATCGTATCCTACCACATTTATCATGCTATATCACAGTACGGGAGAGGAGGCAGTAGGTCACGTATTCGATACCTTGCTCGCAATATATGACGCACATCGTTTTTCTGAAAGAACTAATTTTTTTTAGCCAAAATGTGAGGTATTTCAGCAGTCCTTCGTTCCTAATTACATAGCATCAAGAATATCTTCCTACAAATTAAACGAAATGGACATTAAAATATGTTCATTTCTTATGTTCGCTAAGCAACATATCGCAAAAATCACCTGATTATCGGCCAAAAACTTGCTGTACCTAAGACTAGTAATAATTTGTTAGCCTAAGTTTGTTACCTGGTTGGTAATTTGCTCCAGAAACGGTATTAGTTTCAGTAATTCCTGATCGTCCTGTTGAAAAAACCAACTTTCGATAGGTATACCGTTATCAATTTGATATGCAAATGACTGCAAGGAATTGTCGATAATTATTGTTTTCGACAGATCCCTACCCAGAATGGTCAAATCTTTGATATAATTCCCATATACGAATACACAGTGCTCTCGGAACAGTCGATGACGTATTAATCGTTTCCCGGGATCGAGCAGATTCTGTAAAAATATGAGGTGCAGTCGTAAAGTTTTACAAAATATGACCTAAAATGGCACAATTTAAAACATTTCATAATTTGCATGATTCTTCTTGTGGTGGGTAATCCATTTTGTGCTCATTATTAAGTAAACCAAATACAGATATGCCTTTACCTCCACCAATCTCATTTGCGATCATATTTATTACGTAAGGAAATCACCAATATGGGCTCAGTCTTAAGGATATTACTTCCTTTTGTTTTTTTTTTTTTTTTTTTAATTGATATCAAACTTCATAGAAGCATTTCCTTTTTGACGATTAATGTCAACAGTAGGGTATAAAAGACTTTAAATTATTTACGGCTGGTTGTTTTATATCTCTTTTGAAGTCCGAAGAAAACCTCAAAACTACGAAATGCTTATACATTGTTTCAGATCCTTAAATAGTTTACCAAGAGTTTATCAGCATAAATACGTTTACTTGCTGTGAATAATATGATTTCAAATGAGCGCGACAATCGTTCCAAAAATTCTTGTAGATGTGGCCGTACACGGACGTAAACCTTTAACGTAGAATACAAAATTTAGAAGTAGTAAGAATTTTCAAGTTTAGATATGAAACTACTTTTGAGGACTTACTTGAAAGCGCCCTTTCAAAGACTCCGACTTTAACAAAATCGAATGCCATTATTTGTTATTAGTAATAATAATCATTTCGCACTACTTTTGATGCATTTTGTCTCCAAGGGTTACTATATTTGTCGCAATCAAAAAACACAGTGCTTTTCTAATTCTGCTATATGCATAGTAATGAACCAAAAGAGGAAGCAACAAAATGTAATAGTCCTTTTCGTGAATAATATGAACGGTGAATGTGGTTACAATTTTCGGAGCCTGCAGAACAGTCGAACAGTAGGGGGTCATGTGTAGAGATATGTCTCAGTGCTACGCCTGAATAACCAGTTGTGATTTAGTTCATTGGTATACTTTGCATTTGCTAGAAATTGAGAGAGGTATCTATATTCATGTTTTTCGTATTGCATAACGCTTAACAACACATGCTTAACGCATTTTTTCTTCTGTCAAGGAATAAGGTTTTCTCAGTATTTTTGTAGTATTTTAACGCAAACTTCGTAATCAGTCGTGTCATTTCTAAAGTAAGGATTATATGTTTAAATTTAGTTGTGACTAAATACTTGTCCAAAGAGACACAAAAAGTTTTAAAAGGCGAAAATGTTTTTTAGAATGTTTAGAATTGTATGAGTTATATGACTAATCTAATGAGCAATGTAGAGATATACTTTTTACTTACTTGATAGGTATTTTCCTGAAAATGCACCGGAAAAGTTAAAGAAGCATCGGGTAGTTCGGTTAAGCTGCAATGTACCAATGTCTCATCCTGGAATACATTATTTTTCTATAAATTAAACGTTGTTTATTCGTTGTTTACAGATTTGTTATTTGTCGATTCTTTATTTTAAGAGCTTTAGTATCGTTAAACTGACGTTTCCGAGGTGTTACGTAAACTTGTCAAACTTCAAACTCTATATTAACAAAGTGACGTCACAAAACTTGCTGAGGAATATCGTCTACAGGGAAACTGACCAAATCGAGGACTAGGGAGAATTCTGGCGTTGAGCGCGTCCGGAGTGGCAATGCTGGACATCGGTAACGCATTTCATCACTGAGCGGCGGTAGGTGTCGTAACAAAAATATTCTGCAGTGTAGTTTTATTATATTAAGGTGAGTCACAAAATAAGTGCAAGTTCAATTTGATTTGAACTTTTTCCCCAATGATGGAAAATAAGATTTTTTTGATAACATTTGTCCGTAAGCTGAGAATTTATAAACTGGCTGAGTATCAAAGCCAAAAGAAACATAGCTTCATGTTATACTACCCTTTCTTCCCTCTCCCCTTCCGAAAACGAACTACTGATACTTGATTACATTTCATTTCATTTATATCTGCATTGAAAAGAATTCTTTTGTGCATGAAAATTATGAAATACGATAGTAGACAACAACAGACAACTGCATATTAGATGTATCACCAGCTAAGCCTGAAACAGGGTGGCAGTGAAAGATGTAGACAGATAGACAGAAAGAAACAGGAAGACCTGTTAGTCTCGGTAAGCAAGTTAGAAAATGAGTAACTGTGCAGAAGTCCATCTGTCGCTCCTACATCTTTTACACGGTGGATTATCCTGAAAACAGCGGACGATGTAAGAATAATAAAAGTAAAAACGTACGAATCGGCATCAATGACTGGATAAACATGACGAAATGCTTCAGTTTCGGGAGTGCTGCAAATGACTGGTATATCAGTAGCCTCATCCTGCTGTTGCTGTTCGCTCGTACTGATGGTGGAATAATCTCGCTGCAGCCCCTCCGAGGAGGGACTTCTCCTCTTCCGTCCTTCCTTCAAATTCAACAAAGCTCCTATGTTAGCTATCTGAAATCACATAATTTATAATCATCATTGACAACCGTGAACAGGATGGTACATTGATGGTGATATGATATCATAACGAGTTACGCAAGAGAGGACGGCAAGAAACATATGCCATGTCCTGTTCTCCCGCATTTTTCTGCATAAATTGTGAGAAAGGGCACATCACAATGGAGCGATAAGCAACCAAGCCTCGCCTCGAGCATCCGCAAAGACATAACATTGTTGCAGGTTCGAAGGACGTACACTAGACAGAAGGACTGCAGTCAGCTGGCGCCTGCAACCATCAAGCAGAGCAAAGAGCAACAGCAGTCATCCTATTAACTAGTCTCCGTCACCCACCAATCGATCAGTGTACATGCACATATGCTATACTGCTGTCTCTACTACTCACCAGATGTTGGTGATCGATCCCCATTCATCGATCGACCGGTCGACATGAGACAGCATAACTAGGTGCACCCTTATGGCAGCCATCAAAGCTGCAATTGCAGCATACACATCTCTTTCATGTTTACCGCATATATGCTTTTAGTATTTAAGCTTGCCCACCTGCATGCTTACTTGACTGCATGTTGACAGCTAACAATATCACCCTATTCAACATTCCTTCATCCCGGGTCACACTTCGTCACCTTGTCATTTTGCCAGCGTCACTCCTCAATTGATATGCACTTTTACCGCTATATTAGCACTCTATTCTTTGTAGAAGGGAGCTGATAAGGACAAACGAATGCTTACATCTCTCGCATGATTTATTGATAACTGCTGGGGATATTAGTACATTCATTTCTAACCCTTAATGAACGTTAACACCAAATGTCAGCTCAAAAGCGTCCGAGGATTGATATATTCATCGACTGATCCTGATGTGACCATTAGATATTAACAGTGCTACATTTCACTCTGGGAGTGCGATACTATACGAGGTGTTTGATTAGTGTTTGTTTCCATAGTCAATCATATTAGGAGGTCCTGATGTTTTCCAGCCAACGTCAGTTGAGCTTTTTTCCATCGGCGTAGATCGTGGGGAGCTTAATTTGCGACGTAGCAGTGAGCGTTTTGGTGTCCATCTGTTCGAATCGTAGCATTGTGGAAGCAAAGCGAGAGGAACTGCATCATTCGATTAATTGTGGATTTTTAACTTTTCTTCTTGCTTGATGAACTGTTTTAAGATGGTGAAAAGAAGAAAAAGACTCAAATATGCATCCGAACAACCCTCGAGCAATAGTAAACGCTTCAAGAGTGAATCGGTACCGCACAAAGATGATATTGAGAACTCAGTTCCTGAGAATAGTCAGTGTTATATTCCAACGAGTATCAGTATTCTTTAAATTTTTATAAATCCATCAGTTATGCCAGAGATTGTCATGTTGAATCATCTGATTGAATTTTAAAGATATTTCGGAGATTTTATATGGCCGGGAAAAGGAAGTGGCTTTGCTGGAAAAGCTTCTCCATGAAGGCATAGTCAGTCAGTGTCCTATATCAGTCTTCGTATCCGGACCACCAGGCACTGGTAAAACCTTGGTTGTTAAAACAGTCCTACAACATATGTTGTCACAGCACAGGTGAAGCTTGTTGTAATTTTATTGTAGTGCTTTTATATATTATTTTCTCCCAATGACAATATCTCTCTTGTGATGTTCACCTACTTTTTATTGCGCTGGCTACTGGTTGAAGAGAAGTTTAAGTGCCAGAGTGTACACCGTTCTTCATGTTGTGATACTAAGTACAGAATTAGTAATTGACGGGTTATTCAGTTCTAAAATTGACTGAATTCATGATTGTTTTCGTAAGCTGTCATAAACTTCTTCAGTGTTCATTCTATATATATTAACTGTGCTTCGGAAAATACTGAACGGGATATATTAATCGCAGTGTTAAACGATTATGGTAAATCGAACAAAGGGCTTTCTGTAAAAAAATTATTTACGGAGTTTCACAAAATGCTTGCCAAAATGAGCAAACATACGTGAGTGCCTTATGATTTGTAAAATCATTTGTCATTTTTTGGAAAAGTTTCTGTTATTGGAACTATTTTGATACAACTAATAAAGATTGTTAATTCTTAGTATGTCTCTATGTTAGACGTTAAATTAGTCACTTTGATCAGCTTTTAGTATTCTCGTGCTCGACGAAATAGATTACATAATACCGAAAGATCGTAATTTTGTTTGTTCGATGTTCCAATGGCCTGTCCTTTATGAGAATATTTCACTTATCGGTAAGTATCCCAGCAATTATCTTACTTTGAACTGATGGATATAAAAATAGCTCTCCTCGTCCGATTATTCTTGTTTGTTTGAAATTGTGATGTACGCATTTTCTAAAACAGCTCCAATTTCTCTTAAAACGCATCTTTTCATGCTTGGTAAATTCGTCTATCTAGTAATTTTGAACAGTTATTGGAAAAACTACAGCACATTACTTTGTTTTGGTTATCATAGAGGCATATTTTGATGTTCTTTTTCCAAATTCATTGCCATCACTTTGAATCTGAACTGATTATAAACTGGAATAAAATTTATTTTAGGTATTGCTAACACTTTAGATATGATGGAATTGTTGAAGCATAAATTGAAATCTGTACCAGAACTGATCGTTTTTGCTCCATACACTGAAGTCCAATTACAGTTTATATTGTCAAAGAAATTGGTAAGTGCATAGTAATAAATATAACGGCGATTTTCATTATGTTCATTCTCTCAAAGAAATCGATAAGTACACAGCAAATATAACGGTTGTTTTCACATGTCCAAACCCAATGCGACGTTATGAAAGTCTTTCTTGTTTTACTTCACTACTCATACGTTATTGTCGGAAGATTCCTTGGAATAGTGTTATATTTGAATCAGAATTATCATTCCGATGACAATAAAAAGATGATGTGTTCTTTGGCATTAATTGATATGCCTATATATTTATAATGTAATGATGACAAAAAATTACAAAACACTACCATTTTAGAACCATTTTAAAATGCTTTACTTTTTCTGCATTTGAAACCAGTTTAATTATCAGGAAACTAATGATGGTGGGAATATGATCGAACTTTGCGCTCGAAAAGTGGCTGCGATAACAGGAGATGCGCGAAAAGCAATACAAATTGCGCGACGGTAGATATTTTTCCTTCAGTAAATTTTCTCGAAAATATTAGTTCTGATTTTTCTTCCACTGCTTTTTTTTGCAATTTTAGTTCACTTTCGATACATCTATCAAATAGAAATACTTGTCGAAATGTCTTTGGAACGCTAAGTAGTGTTTATGGTTCTCCATTGCTGCAATCGAAAATACCTCTACAGCAAAAAATCCTTTTGGCAACGATGCTTCGTCTCACTGGTGAAAATTCCTCCATCATAGTTGAAAAAGGTTTACACAACTTTAATTTTTGTTTTTTGGTATATTTCTATTCCTCTACTACAGTTGACAGTGAATTTTAATGAAATGGTAAAATGTGAATGAACAACTACATGTGTGTAAAGTACTGTGATATTGCTTTAGAATTATTAAGAAATATTAACTGTTACATTAACCAGTTTAATATTTTACGAGACTTCGTACACTCCCAACATTGTCCGATTCATAGTGAGTTGTTTCGGTCTGACTGAAATATGCTTGTGGAAAATTAACCATTCCCGATTCTCTTTTCTTGGTATAGCTTTTTCTGCGAAAGATCGTTTGTGCACTGTTTTACGAGAGATGGCCTGTCAATCATATTATGCCTCCTGTGCTCCCTCTACTTTTCAGTGAATGACCAGTGTATTTCATCTACTTTTTTTCTCTTAGTCATAGAAAAGTAGTTGAAAGTAGTTAAGAGTAGTTAGGTAGTCAAGTTAAAAGTTAAGTAATTTAGTTAAGTTAAAAGTAGTTAAGTCAGATTTGCTTAGTAAAATGTTTCTATTTACAAAGTTTTAATTTCATAGTAATAACTGGGTATTGCATCATTCTATTTTCGTAATCTCTCGTTAAGTCATTATTTTTAAAGTGTACTAATGATTTTTGTTTAAAGGTTGTCTCTTGTCGACTTATAAGAAACTATGTGAACTTCTACTACTCCCAGCACTTGAAGTGGATGAAATACAGGAAGCATTATCATTGCTTGAGTCACAGTCAATTTTGAAACTGAAATCTTCGTCATATCAATTGCTGGTTGATAAAGCAACAGCCCATAAAATGATTGCTGATTCTTCACTGCTTTCACAGATTAATATAGTTTGTTTAGATGAGAATTAGTAACATTAACTAATTAACTTTCTTATGTGACAATCAATGGCACTGATGATCTAAAATGCTGTGATCTCTTCATGTTTCTTGTCACTCATTAATATGTGAATTACATGATCTGACTTTTCGTACTTTGTCGACATTCTGTATTGTGCAATTGTCTCGATTTCGAATCAATGAATTTTCAATCGAGTAGGTCTTCATTATTGTCTTCAATTAGGAAAATTTTTATCCATATCACTTTCCATCCACTCAATTTCCATTGTAATATTTCTCCTATCCCAATTCCCACGCTGTTTTGAATTGTTAAACTGGTTTTATGAATAAATTGTTTTGAATATCACCGGGTGAAATAATTGGCCGTGCTCACCACTCATGTAATTTCTTTTTCCCGAAGTAAACACTTACATTTTTGGATTCTCTTCGTTTTCGAAATTGTTCGGTGGATAGGTAGTGTTTATCAGCTTAAACATCCTTTGATCACATCAATTACAGTAATTTCCAGGATGCGACCATTATCGGATGATGAAGCAGAAATTGTTTTCAGAAAGTTAGCGCATTATATTGGCGACCATACCAGATCACTGGTTGAGCGAGGAGATGCTGCCTACTGTTTCAGGTTACATAAGGTGTGTTTTAAACTAGTGTAACTAGTGTAACTAATTATAAAATATGCAAAAGTTTGAAGGATCGAGTATATTATTGCACTGAGAAGCTGATGCGGAAAGCAGCTTGCGTGTCGCGGGAACCATTGCTCAGCTTCGGTACATGTCTTGGCAAGTTCACGAAGACGAAGAAGTTTCGAATGCATATCACTGCGCTTGACTACATAGCACCTTATGCTAAAGTACATCTTTAAAAAATTAAATTGAAGTGTAATTGGTGGCCTTCAAAAAATTAGGACTGGGACGCGTAGAATAACACCATGTTTGTTTTCCTAAGCTAGACGAGTCTAAGCGTAACTCAGGGAGATATGTTTTTTTCTCTGATTATAAGAGTACCATATTTGACAGGCCTTTTAGACCTGATCAAGTGAGTATTTTCAAGAAATTTATGGTTTTTTTTAGTGTAAAATTTGGGTGAAACCGAGTGCAGAGCAACAATTCTTATACGGTAACAATGTACTGAAATCGGGAATGAATCGAATGACAGAAAGTGCTGGATCGCACCAAGGAGTTGTTGTGTATAATATGAATGATTTGCCACTCGGATTTGGAGTTACAGCTAAGGCACAATGGATTTTTTTCAAATTTCTTTTTCGAAATCAAAGCAAAGTTCCTGTCTTCGTATAATATGAGCTGTCGAATTTACTGAATATACATTAGCTTGCGACAAACAACTTGAGAAGTCACAGCAACCGTTTCGCAGTCGCTGTGTTGAAGTCTGCTCTAGTTTGTATTTCAACCTGACTTTTGAAAAAAGTTCAAGCCTAGACTTCGATTTCAATTCGTCTGTCAAACTCATTTGAAAGGAAATCAAAACTAAAAGTAGATCGTGAGACAATCTCATTGTTAATAATTTGTTGATTCAGAGTACTGCGGAATGTAGACGCGCTGGTCTAACATCTGTTGTTGTATTACATCAAGCGGATCTCGGAGAGTATGTTCGTAATGAAGCTATATTGACTTGATATATTATCACTATAATAATATTTGTTTTGTGTCTTTTTTTTTTTTGGGAATCTACAAATTCAGAGTTGAAATTGAAAAAACACGGAGTCTAAGCAGCTTCGGAATAAAATTTCGCCATATGTGCGCTGGCACCTTTGGTTATACCCAGGAAATTTTCGAACAAAGCTGTTGCCCGTTGCTCTTTTGGAAGTGAGGTGTAAAAAACTGTTAGTGCTGCAAAGCATGGAAACCGATCAATAATAAGTGATGCTTTCTGGATGCTGATTTGTGGGCATACTACAAGCTGTCGCAAAAAAACATCTTTGACGCTGCGACACTGGGTTTTTTTCGATGTTTTTTGGAATTTCTCAAAACTCATTCCTGTGAGCTGAAAAGGAAAAAGCTTTCGTCAGAAGTTTTGCCGGTCTCTGCTTTGCTATTTTCTCCATCTACACATCGCACTATGAATTGTAAAGAGCAAGCTAACGAAATTCAAAAGGTAAAGCTAACCTCCTGGGTAGTTGCTTTTCTTATTAGTCGCTCCGCAATTTTAGATAAGACAAGTGATGTATGTTCCACATCGTTGGTGCGATAAACCAAAAACCTGCAATTCACCCCGAGTAATATACACAACAGTTTGGTAACAAAGTCAATTAAAATTATTAGGAAGTACCGATTTTCTATATGAGTAGTAACGAGCGCCTGTTCAAGAGCAGGCACAGAAGCTATGGATCCTTCCAAGATATAAACTATGTTCGGAATACCAATTGATACTAAACGTTGTTTCTGCTCTTCGTATCTGGAATTACAAATGATATGATGATAAGGAGAAAGATGTAGTTTTCTTCTAAAACATTCTCAACTTCACGAAATCAATGAAGTGCTCATAACCTTTTTTGCATTATACTAGACCACAGATCGTTAAGTGTCTTACGTTCAACAATAGTATCAAGCACCATCTCCGTGCCATCACACATACGCATAATCCACAGGTAATCACCAATAGATAATGAACGCAACTCGTAAAAAACCCCCTAAATGTAATACTTTTAGTAAATTTCTGGTGCTCAATTTCATACAACAACTACAAGGATTTTAGGTTGAAATTTAATTGCCGAGTATTTGGCGGCAAATCCACCACTACATATTTTGTTTAAGCAAGAAATTTGGAGTTGAAGAAGTGGATAGTAATGATGATATCTAGAGGTGATAGTTCAGAAAGGAAAAGGTTTACGAAATCAATCCCACGGACAATGGAAATTCATGCAGTCTTCAAATTCTTACGACCAACTGTCAAACGGAGCTTACCACTACCTTTTCCTGAAAGAAGCGACACATTTGCTGCAATTTCCTCGTATTGGCACTTTCTCGGTTGTCAATAATCAACACTATCTGAAAAAAAATCGACTTGTAGTTAATGAATACTACACAATCTTTTTGAACTTTAAAAGCAGTGAACAGATACCATCTTAACATAAATGGAATTGGAAAATGAGATCATACTTGAGCAGTACTAAATGCAGACGGATGATAAATAATACTATCATCACATTCCTGTGGTACAGTGCAAACTTGTTCCATTTTATCATCATCGGCAACAGGACTAATTAGTTCAGCGTCGTCAGTTTCATAGTCTACCATCTTAACATTCAATGCACGAGGCCTTCGAATAACTTGTACCTGTTCACAGTACGGTTCATTTATGGTCATGGATGGACTGTTAGTACTTTCGCTTTCTAACGCTACTTTTTTCGATAACTGTAATGGTTGAGCAGTTCTTATAAGACGTTTACGTATATAGTTACGACTTGGCTTCACATTCTGAAGATCCACACACTGAGACAAGTGTTTTGCATTCCTTGATTTGGCGAGATCAATATCCGCGGACACAACAGCATCCGTGGACAATGCTTCCGTGGTTTGAGGCGGCTCAGATTTCTTTTCCAGGAAATTTGAAAGGTTGAGGAATTGTAAGAATTCCCCCTTTTTCATCTGATGGATCTGTTTCAAATTTGGTACAGCCAAATTTTGTGAACAAAATATATTCCATGCTTCTTCAAGCTTTCGAGCTATTTTATCACCTATACCTGGAACAGCTGAACATTAAATGACCGCTAATGAATTCGTTCCGATAACTACTAATTTATGAGTTGAGAACAGCGCCCACTTATGATTATCACGCCAATAAATATTAGAGGACCGACCGGCTTTTAATCATAATTTCATCATTCCTATTCTTAATTTCTACGAATTTGACGTGCATCTTCCGATCACGACTATCGCTGCTACCACTGCAATTGTGTCTGTGGTTACTTCTTTAATGCCTACCATTCGACAAGGCATTGTAATCAGAGAGCAAGACTGAGAAAAAAGTAAAGTGGATTACCTCGGATATTTTTGAGATCTGTAAATGTAGCAATATCTAAAGGATATGCTCTCAAATTGACCAGTGCTCGACATAAAACAGAGCGCAACTTTCGGTCATCCACACTCTCTTTCCAATCCAATAATACCCTTACATAGAAACTGTTTCTTGGGAAAATACGATGTATTTTCACCCGATTCATAAACAATTCGTTACTATATACAAATGGCTGTAAAAGTATTGAAATCTTTAGAAATTTATGTGGATTTGACACCCAACTGATGACACGCAAAAATTCTCGTAATATTGGAATCCTTCAGGAGAGAAGGCACGATACGAAATGGCTTATTTCGCTGAATATTTATTCATTTCGTACCTTCCCTCCTTCCTCGACAGAAGTGAATATGCAAATGGTTGTATACTAAGGAGGCATAAGCTTTGAGTTAGTAGAATAATCATTTCGAAAAATTACGAACTTCGGAACTCTGTTCACAAAGTTTGCCACGAAGTTCTTTTGCCGGGCAAGAAATTGGACTAATATTCACTACTAATAATATCCGCAAAAGTAAGCTTAAAAAAGCAGAGTTAGAAGCGGAAACATAACCCTGAAAAAAATTTGTCTAAGCAGATAAAGCGGAAAAAACCAACATTTATTTAATAAAATGAATCCAACAATGAAGAAAAATGCAAGATCACTGTATTACCTCGTCATTGTACAGTGCATGAAGAGTAGACGATGAACGAATGAAACAATGACAAGCAGTACTGAAAATTCAAATATTTCACCTAAAGTTGCATTTATTACCGCGCGCATATATGAAAATTTAACTTGCACACAGGAGAAAATAGTTGAAACTCAAATAAATTTTCTGAATGAAATGGAAACAAAGCGGCCGCAGAATTCTTGCCTATCTTTGCCCTCTTTAATTCTGCTTTCTCTCACTTTTGTTGCTACATTCCTCAATAGCAAGTTATTGTATACAAATTATTGTATGGAAACGTTATACACTGCATTGACTTGATTTTAATAGAGGTACGAAAAGCTTTTCTTTGGTAGTTTAGCCCAGTATGCAGTCGTATCATTACAGCAGTAAGCATCACAAGAGAAATTGAATTATGGTAATAACACGCTGAAGTTATTAGAAAATTATGAGAATATACTATCGGTCTCCGCATCAAGATGAATGTTAAATCTGAAGAACCATTTGAAAGTTGTCAGGCAGTTCGGATGAAAAAAATGCCAGAAAACACCATACGAAAACGAAAATGAATGGAAAATGAAACAGGAAATTGTTCAGAAATGAAATAACAATGTGAACCGAATGACAGAGGTATGACTGACTACCACACCGGGCTTTACAGCTCCAACATAAACACATACACGCACTCAGAGAAGCAAAATATTTTGAATGCAAATAATACTGTTAAAACAGGTCTGAGCGCTAAACCGAAAGTGGATTCCAAGAAGTCCGTGAATACTCTTTCTTCAGGAAGTTATGAAATGGACGTAAAGGACGGTACAGTGATTTTTGCATAAATAAATTTTAATTTATGCTTAATATAATCTGACGATCCATTCTACATAATAAATACCTCAAATATTATCAATAGGAGTTGTGGATTTTATTTTTTCGTGAGTACTGGCCATCACCAAGCCGTGCCAAATATTCCGCCACGAATTTCCGTGCTTTATCCCGTACTGATTCTGTGACCTTAAGCTCTGTTTCACCGACTCGTTTTAGCTCTTTCTCTAATATCGTATGCGTCAGCTGCAAAATCAAAATAAATCTGAAAGCATCAATACCATCATTTCTCATGAACACGTCAACATGAGTAAAAAACTGCTCCATGTAATTTTCACACCATGCAGTTTGCATTAAGAATTTTATGGAAAAAAAACCATTTCATTAATTTACGTTTTTAAAAGATCAACAAAACACTGCTAAAGTTAAAGCGGAGCAGAATGCCATCCGTTACTGAAAACATGGAAGAACCGCTTCATCAGGCTGTGCTAAAACAACCGGACAAGAACAGATAGGAATTTTAAGTGAACTCCATTCTCCTCAGCATGCAAATATTTCTCTGTAAATAATCGCACTTTTCCACCGTATATATCAGTTAACACTCGTTTCGATTATTCAGCTATATAGAACAAGAAAATGGAGACCATGTAGATCTAAGGTAAGTTCCAATAGCAAGTTTAGTTCTCAAAGTTGACAATTCTGTCTAAAAATTCAAATCAGCTTTACTTTCCGTAAAACATATTTGTAATCATCAGCAGATGCAAATTTCAGCTTTCGAATTGGTTCCAACATGCCGCCAACATATTTCACTATCTCAACTTTGAATGTTGCACGCGTATCAATACGATCCGTTGTAGTGTCAGCTGAAGCATTTCCACCTTCAGATTCATCAGGCAAAGTCCAAACGGATTCCCTGAAAAAGACTATATACATAACGACAAAATTATAGTTTAAAGAAATCTGTGAATCTTGATTTCTGCATATCGTACTTTTCATCGCTATACTGGTCGTCGATAAATATTAGAAATTGTAGTTGTAGTACACCATATATATACGGCGTTGAAAAATGTGAAATAAAGGCATTCTCCATCAAAAATCTATTGACACCGCTAATGGATTCAAAGGTCACTCTTTGTAAGTAAGGAAGGCAAGAATCACGACTTGGCAAAAAAATTGGAGCTGTTATAAATATTAGTACCATAAACTAGGTAACAGCTAACAATAATAATAACTATTTCACCTGGTTTCTTTATTGTAATAATAAACAGCTCCTTCCTCCGTCGTAGCCTGTATCCACAACGACTGTTTAGTTTGTGAAGGTGGAGGAGGTGGAGGAACACCACTCATGTCACTTGATTCTTGTGCAGCCTTCTTTTCTGCTTCCTGTGAACGTCTTCTGATTTCAGTTCGTTTCGCCTTGAGCGCTATCAAATGCTGAAGTAATTTTATCAACTGTTAGTATGGATCCACATATATTGAAAGTCTAGTTTTTTAAAAAAAAAAAAAAAACTAACTTTCTCGACCATTTCGATATCTTCGTCTGTCGGGTTTTCTATATCGATCGGACCAATTACAAGCATATTTGGATTTTCTTCTGGTGTTTTAGGTCGTTTGGGCGGTGGTGGAGAGGGTGCTTCTAAGATATTCGTCATTTCTGCCGTATTCTGCAAAGACTGATTTAATTACATAAAATTAAAAGTTCAAAAACAAAATTACTTGAGTGAATTTTAAAGATTGGGATGAGCGTCCCACTACTGACAAAAGATCAATATGGATCACCTGAGGTGTTAGTGGACACGGTACCATTCCCATCATAGAATACTGCTGCTGTTGATAATAGTCAATAAACTGTTGATAAGCAGCAGAGGATGGATCATATTTTGCATATACGGTGTTCCAGTCGAAAAATTCCGGGAATGAATGTTCACTGTATGAAAAATTTATTGAATCTGGTAAACCGGCAGCAAATAAAGCTTCTGGAAGAAGCTTTGGCGGTGGAGGAGCGTAGAAATCACAATCTGTAGCATACAATTCATACATTGAGCTTGGATTTCTTTCACCAACAACATCAAATCGCGAACGACGCTTCTTTGGTCTGTTCTCTCCCTCATCATCTTCGTTAACGCGTGATAAATCAGTTACAGCTATTGGTGACTGCTTGAAATCTTCGTTTTCAAGATGCGTCAAATCTTTGACGAAAATTGGTAGGTCGGCTAAAACATATCAAACTTCATTATTCTAGAAAACCTCTGTCTTTAAAACTAACCTATCTGGATCTTATAAGACCAAATGACAAAATTTAAAGTCATATGAAGTGATGAATTCTTTGAAATGTGACAATGCTGCTCAAGTAATTACAGATTTTATGTTTTACTAACGATTCAAAAAAAAAAAAAATCACTTTTGGGGAGACGACGTCGGTCAAAACATCGCTTTTTGGGTGGTGGTCCAAATCCACTTAACCTCCACAGTGTACTGCCGTCATCCTTCTTGTCTACTATAACTCGTTTGTTCTTTTCATCTTCATCAGTCTTCTAAATTAGAAGCAAGATATATGTAACTGCGTAGTACACATAAAAGCACAAAAATATGAATTTTCGAACTTAGCTAAGGAAAAAGCAACAAACTTTAAGAAATGGAAAAAACGGAAACCTACCCGCACATAACGACTGATATCATGTTGAGTTGAAACAGGAGCTGTACGTTCCCGACGTGGGATTCGATATTCTTCGCGCAAATTTCTCCACTTCAACTCATATATGTTACTTTTAAGGAAAATACACAATTTAGAAATAAATCCAAAAAAAGAATACATATATATAACACACCGGAATATTTCATATGACCAACCTTTCCCATCAATTTCGCAGCTTTTGTAACCATCTCGTAGTGCAAACGTTCTATTACAGGATCCGAATCTTTTAATACTGTTAAGGCTGAGTACTTCGAAGTGGAAGGTATATCACAACAGACTACATCTACTAATCTCCTCATGACATCTTCCACAATTTCATCCATAGGACCTCTCTGTAAAATGGATGATTCTATTAGGTATGTAAACAAAAGTGTATAGAACTTACATAGAAAAAAGAGAAATATCAGAAAAATAAAAAACAGGAATTGAAGACTCACTTTGTTAGCAATTTTTTCCACAGTTGAAGCTAGATGACTATCGATAACTTGATTTTTATTCACAATAGGCATAACGTCCAGCAAATCAAGTGATTTGATTTGCAATTGCAGAACAGAATGCTCATCATCGATCGGGTAATTGGTAGCTAAGAAAACGTATAAAAGTCTCAGACCTGCAAGTGTCAAGCTTTAATTATGTTTTATGAATATGCTCCGATTTTTGGATTAAAAACATGAAACAACAAAATCTTATAAATGCAGCTCGACAATGTATGAAAATAGAATTCGTTTCGAAGTATGATCAACAACGTACCACTTTCTTGGATGAAAAGCCGTAGTACATCAGGATGAGCAAATCGGATACACTGTATTAAGGACGAACGTTGTGGTGCTTGTTCTACTTGTATCATTAATCTGACAAGATCACGAACTTGAGTACGATTTCGAGGCGGTCCTCGCGATAAAGCATTCACTATTGCCTGAAAATATGTCACTATATGTTCATAATGTCGAAGAATCCACTGAAAACCGAGATATATGATATAATGAAGTATACTAGAAAATCACCTTATTACAACGTTGAGCTGATGGCTGCCTTTTCTTGTTTCTCGCAGTGCGTGAACTTTTTTCCTTTTTTCTGATTTCAACTTGGGCTTAGTTAATGAAAGTTCATCATCCGCTCCACTTTCTTCAACTTCGGCTTCATCACTGATTTTGTCCTCTTCTTCTTCGCTTTCACTGTCATCACCTATTCGGCCTCGACAATTTGCAGCACCACAGAAGCATCGTTGTGCTTTTCGGCTAAATTCAATCAGCTTTCAATAATTTAACTCGCATTTTAATCATCGTATACTTATCCTGAAGAACTAAAAAAATGTTCTAATTCCAATACCCATTAGATTATTTGCCCAAATAAGATTCATTTCAGAATGACCACTTCATCGCAGAACATAGTTACTGTACAGCCAAAACAACTTTCTACAACATTACGCAGAGATGTGAAATGAAATCTAGCCTTTCTAACTTGCGATAATCCTCTAATAAGGTACTCCACACTGCTGATAGGATTTGGTGATTACGATACGAGACATGAAATAAATTACCCGTAGCGCTCAAGCTGATAGTCAAAAACGATTTCTTCTCCCAAAGCAATTGGTTTGATCACGAAGAAACCAACTCTTAACTGGCGATCAACTGTCCACTGGAATCTTTTTTACAATAAATTTTCATAAAGTACTTTATCAAAGCTAATCGTAAACACTAATCAAAAACCTACTGCCTGTTTAACATATCTATCTAAACAAATCACAATCCGAATTGTAAAATGAGTTCACAAAGAACTATAACTGTAGCTTATCAGAGAACTTTTGACTCAAATTTGCAACACTGGCAATTAAGATTACTCGTCTCTTTACCACAAAAGTCTCATCCTTATTTCTTTTCCATGAAATTATCAAGGAGTAAGTAAAAAGTTCTGGTGAGACTGAACCAGCAAGTGGTAACCAACACGTGAAAATTCTCATTTAAAGTTGAACTTATGAAGTTGTGATACGACGTAAGCTAACGCACAAAATATTATGTTGAAAGGTAAAATGGATTTTTCGGGTAAAAAAAAGCAGTAATCCCACAAAAAAACTCTGACATCATAACTAGACACCTGTGACTAATTTACACCTACTCATTTCAAAAGTTATCTTGATAAATTACAGTTGTCTCGATACTCTTGTGCATTTCAGCATATTATTTCGATCGTCTTTTCGCAGAATCCATAGCAAGCGCATTTCAGGAAAACTCACCAACTTTGGCACTGCACTTCGGTACTCGACAACTGTAATTTAAAAAGACAATTCGTAATGTTCTAATACTACTAGAATTTCGCTAACAGGTATTTCAAAGCAAAGAGAGATTCAAGTTGGAATTTTACAACTGTTCAAAAAAAATTTCACTGTCTCTTTGGAACCAACAGTTCTTTCTTTTAAGGTAAATAAAAGAGAAATAGATTATAACTGAATGAATCGCAATATAAACCATCATAAAAAAACAACACATACCTTTTGACTTTCACAATTCGGATCACAAGAATGATTTATGAATCGTGAAACATTTCCTTTCGCTGTTGCATCTATCACAGCACCGTTCTTTAGCGCCATAAGATAGTGATGCACATGTTTTGGATCTTTACCATACCTGGAAACCCAGAAAGTCTCTCTGGACTTTGAAAGTACTATATGATTTCCTTTATTTTCCGCAATGGTCATATTTCAGAAAAGAAAAAAAAAACCTTCTTCCACGACGTATCATTTCCTCTGCATCAATAACCTCGCCAATGTATTCAATGATGAAACGGCCACTGGAAATTTTAGAAAACAACTTCAGAAACCAAATAGGAACGACAAAAATAAAAATGAAAGATCCATCATCTTACCTGGAATACTCTAATCTAGTGGTTCCCAATCTTTTCTTGACCAGGAACCGCTTTAGCTTTTTTGTCCGTAGTAGGAAGTAAAAGTTCAAAAATAATATATTCTGTTAAGGAAATAAACTTTAATGAGAAACTTTAACTCAATCGTTTATAAAAAATTGGAAAAAATAACCCCCCCCCCCACCCCGAACAACCTCGCCAGTTCTCTACTCACTTCGTCATCGCCTTCGCGTACCACCAGTTGGGAACCATTACTCTAACCGGACAGAAAGTGCAATATTTTGCAGAATGTGAAACAGGGATTCAAACATGTTTTTAATTCTGATCTAGCAAGGAATAAACCTCCAGCATTTCTACTGATATGACAGAAATAATGCTTACTAAAAGAATCTGGTAAAACATACGGCTCAAGTGGTTCCGCAGCTCTCAATCCCCAACCTTTTACACCTGCATTGAATACTTCCACTTTCGCATATTGTTTCTGGAAATATCAGGCATGGAAGACTTTACCTTACTTAAAAATTTTATCCAGGATCAAAACGTTCAACCAACAAAAAATTTAGTATGCTATATGACCAACATTATGAAACCGCCTATTGGCGCACCCCACTCCACTTGGACATCGTGATCCACATTCCGTATAGAGCTCTCGATTAATGCAACCGGAACTGCAACCACGACCTTCTGCTATTTCCGCCAATGTCGGTTCACAAAAACAACGCACAACCTGTAGCAAATGATTGTCTTTCTCGAAATCCCCTCATTGTTTACAAAATAGAAATAGTACAGTTTAATTTTCAAGTAAATGAATTAGTATGACGGAAATATTGGATGCAGCCCCACCTAAGTTTTGAAGCAACTCTGGCCTAAACTGAAATTTACCTACCTTAGCCTCTTTAATTAGGTTTTCATCACAGAGTATAATATTTTCATCCAAATGTTCATATTGTCCAGGTTGACTGGCTGGCTTTAGCAATATAGGGGAAATTTTCAGCGTTGATACTTCCAATTTTTCTTCATTCTCATCCAGGGCCAATGCAGCTTCTGATAGTAACGGCTCGTCATTGGCCGAATCAGCAGCTATATTTGCAGTATCAACGGTTTCCGGGATCTGTTTTCGTCCTTCAACAATTCGTAAAATATCAAGATCTGATGAAGGAAGTGTTTTAGGGGTAGAATTGAAGGAATACGTGGAAATTGATGTTGCTGATGAAGCAGAAGATAAGGAAGATTCTTCACCATTTGTTTCAATTTTGGAAGCATTCAGCCTCCACTGTTGCTGAAGGAAAGACACTGATTCTGACGGTAATTTCGCTTCTTTTAAGTGAACTTCCTGCGGAAAATCCAATGCAAACCACGGTTTGACTGTCCTTTGAACACTCGTTTCTGTGGCTATCTCAGTTTCATCATTCATCAAAGCTAGCGAATTCGTTTCCAAATCGTAATTGCATTGAAGCTTTGAACAAGACAGTACGGTTTCCGAAACATTACTGCAGTTCGATACTAGAATTTTGTTTGATGTTGGCTGCTTTTCTCTTACTTTTTGCTGCGTTGTCTTTTGCTTTACATACTGATTTTCCAAAAACTGCATTTTATGCATTACATAATCTGAGTGGTCCTGTTCAGATGACGAAGTAGCACCATCTCGTGATTGAACACTTGGTTTCGGCTCTGGAATGCATAGTGGTAGGGCCATTTCTCCAAGGTCTGCGGAGTGCTGAAATAAAGACCCGGCGCGGAATGCATTTTTTCCTATATCAGAATCCAAGCTTCCAACAATTCTTGAATCCAGTGAAGGTTCTCCACATCTCAGTGTCGACTTTGGTTGTTCTTCAGAATATAATTTCGGCAATTCACGTGTCTCAACCTCCGGTTCCCAAATCTTCACATCTCCGGTAGGAAGTTCTTTTGGGGTTTTCGTGAACTTCCATTTAATTACCACTTTTCCTTTGTCTGAAGTGGCTTCGGAAGCAAGCTTATCCTCCGCAGTGCGAGATAAAAGTGCACAATCAGCACTACTACCTAGTTTAGATGGTTCGGGCGGTAAAGCTATATCGCAAGGGTCACAAGGAAGTGCTATTTTATCCAGTGATAAGTCAGCACAATTATTACTTTGGTTATATCCATGTTGCGCTGCGATGGATATGTCAGTACTTTTAGTATATTTTTTCATTTTCGTACTAACAATCTTTAACGTAGCCGCTTCATTTGTAAAAATCTTCTCCTTATCATTTTCACTAATCGTTTTGTTATAATCTCCATCGCTCCCCTCATCCAAACTAGTAGTGCATTTCTTCGCAATGGTTTCACTTGAACTCGACGCCACAGCATCATTTAATTGTATACAAAATGGTGCTCCAACATCCCATCTCGAAGGCCTTTTCACTTCCAAACTCGTAACATTTTCCTGAATGTGCACACTGATTCCAGTCGTCGCCGGCTCTTCATTCTCCACATCTCTTTGTGTGAGAAAATTTGCGGGTTTTCCCATCTCCGAAATAATTTCATATTCGTCCTTTTCGTCGACATCCATATCGACCTAAAAAAGGTCTTGAAATCAAGACTTCTAAAAATCTGGGGACAAATTCTAGTACGAAAGAATATCAATAACTAACTTAGTTGACTATTCTTAATTATGTGCACGTAGGAGTTACTGCTAACACATATCTGCTACATACTTTATTCCTGTTAATTAAAGTTTGTGCCAAAACCAAAGGCAAAATTTTAACATTACCTCTACCTCAGTAAGGAATCATGGACCAGTTACTTTTAACCACTTAATATTAACTTATTCAAAAAACACTATGCTGGCATATTCTTTTCTGACTGATAGATTGCATAACAAAGAAAAATTTTATCCTTTTCTAAAATGCCGAAGTACAAAAGTTATCATTGATTTAAACTGCATTGTAGAATCTCAAAATGTTTATATCACACAGATAGATTCAAGAAACAAACTTCTTACAAAAATACCAAAACATAACATTATGTTATAAATTTGAAATACAGCCTGATGTTTATATACCTTAATTTACATTATACATCAAATAATAACTAATACCACTAACGGATCGGGAGACAACTCTTCATCTTCAGCGATAATATTATCGCTTTGCAAGGAAACGTGCTTCCCCAAAATTTCGTACCGGTTCATCGTGTTTTTGCATTTAAAACATAGGTTTTCCTATCTTTCTTTATTTACAACTATCATTAATAGGATTTGTGAAAACCCGTCGTTCCAAATAAGTTAATTGTTAAAATTGGCTTACTATGTCAGTTGAATCCATTTTTTCATCCACTTCTTCCAATAGCCAGCGTTGCTTCATTAATTTAATACTCATGTCTTGTTCTGGACAGCAGTAAGACAATAAATTATAAGGACATTTCCAACAAACCAATAAAATCCTGAAAATATAAAATCTTTGTTCGTTTGAGCTCGTTTGTTAAGGCAATAATCGCACGCAATACCGTCTCAAAGTAGTACGTTAACGATGCCAAATCCAAAAAATGCAGCAGACCTTATTACTCCACATTATTATATTGCTCTGGTTATTGATGAATACCATTAGTTCAGATATATTAAAGAGAAAAAGAAGAATCAAAAAGGAAATAACGAATGAAACCGAACGGCTGCTCCTTTGAAATCACGATTATATATA
>NW_018108233.1:244078-256865 GCF_000183805.2 Loa loa | reverse complement strand
TATATATATATATATATATATATATATAAGACCGCTGCGAAAATTTCCCACACTGCCTTTTAATAAATCACCTGCAGTAAACACTGTAATACTATAGTATTTAAATAACAGTTTAATGTTTTTACATTGGTAAATATTCCGCCCTCATAATCGCATGATTCTCGCAAGCCAATAAAAATGTTATCATCATAGTATATATGATGCAATCAGAAGAACCTTGTAGATACACCAGGGGTATAAGGATGTCAAAGACGCAGAGAGCGCCTAATGTACCCAGATGTGCGTTAATATACCCTGAACTTTGAAAAGGTAAGCCACTTTTGGTCTTGTATAGACGATGAAAAAACTGGTAGTAAAACCGAAAGTGAATGCCTGTAATTTCTGCATGGTACTACCTCAACATTTCCTAATAGAATAGATACTAACTTTGAAGAAAATCATAATTTTGACTGCGTCAACTAAACCAGTCACCAGCACTGATAGATCACCTACTGTCGCGCGTTCATCAAAAGCGAATCGATCGTACGTCGGACACAGGCCAATGACATAAGCTCTCTTCCGAAAGAGGCACAATGAAAAGCCGTCGTCGCTGCATCGTTTGGTTATTTTCGTAAACTCATTTGTAGCGACCGATAGGTATAACAGAGAGTGGAATTTCTCAATCGCCTGAAAAATATTTTCCGCCACAGTCGTATGTTGCCACATTCACATTGCAGCAAAATATTTAGAAACTTTAGAAAGAAGGAAAAAAACTTCTTGAGCTATAAATTGTTCCTGTTCACTTCGAAGAATCGCACAGACACAAAACACCATAACAGCATAATTTGAAACAGTTAGCTAATGTAATTATCCAAAATTAGCTAAATTGTATAACCAACCCTGAAAACTAAAGCTTTAAAAAAATTCAATGTGAGAATAATTTTACCATCTCTTTTGGAGAACATCTGGTCGGTGGACAAAGAGGTATCCCAACAAGGGAATTGATTTTTAGACCATTTCATTCTTCGATAATGATATTTCAATTTTGGATAATATCGAAGTAAAATAGAAATTTTCTAATTTGAAATAGAGGTGTAAAGAAACCCGTTGAAGCAGACACACCAACAGTTATATGGAACATAGTTTATTACTTGTCATCATTATCAATGACCAGAGCTTTTTCAGCTTTCAATCTAACATCCGAACACTCAACAAAACGAAGCTGCTTCTCTTCTAATTTGAAAATCATGTCAGTGCCTATAATGGAATTCCATTCAGCTGTGAAGAGAGAATTTGAGATTTGCAGTATAGGATTCTCCATGTTGCATCGACGTATAGCACTGTCATTTCTATTCAAAGCCTGTCGTGCTGTGTTCACATCCATTATGCCATCAATCTCCATTATCACGGTTTTCGATTCCCACTCTTCATCCTGTTCTATGGTTTTATCACCTTGTTTATCTGAAAGATCCGAGCATACATTTTATCTGGATTCTTAAATCTACATTAGAAGAAATACATCAAATAATACCGTTATGTGATATATCAGCTATATCTTTTTTTTTAAACAATAAATAATTCGTTAAAATAATACCGTCTTTAGGGATCTCTCGCATGCTAACACGGGTTTTTGCGGACCGAAATCTTGCTTTCCTTCCTGATCAACAAGTGTTACTGAAATTAAATTTAATTTTGAGTCTGTGGGTTATCTTTTGGTTAATATGACTGGTTCCCAAGACTGTTGACATGAACGTTATAAACTTGAAACTCTTGTTAAAATATTACTGGAATCAATAAAAACATTTAACCGACATAGTCTACTACAACTCAACAAAAGAATTTAAATAATCGAAATGTATCATTCGCTGAAAATAAAAAGTGTTGTTGAAGTAGTTGTTGACATATATTAACCTAAACTATGCACCAAATGATGAATGGTTTATACGTTAGTGATAGGTTTATTCATCCATAAAAGTTCAGCAGTGGGACATGAGACAGACGGTTCACCACAATTATTTTACAATATTCAAAACCAATAAGATCAGCTCATGGAGCAAGCAATCTTTTGTAAAACGTTCATGATTAAAGGATAGTTAGTAACATACTCAGTACGCCTAGATGAGATAACAGATGAAGTATAGGAACGCATAAGAGATGACAAAAAATTTAAACGATCTGCTGCGCTGTGATCTAAGCACCATTTTAAATATTCTTCCAGTGACCAATTAGCCGATATATGTGGCGACAACAGCGTCCCCTCACTCATACTTATCAATAACTGTACAACAAACCAAAAGGGCAATGATTCCGATTGCACTAACTGTTCTGGGGACAGCTTGAAAGCGTCAACAAATCGGGGTACAACAGGCATGAGAGAAGACTGTACACTGTATAACGAAAGACCATGAGTGGCAATATACTGTAAATCAAAAGACAAATGTGAGAGTTGATCTAAAGAAAGAGGTCGCAAAAGCGATGAATTCATCAAAAATAACTCAATCACATAATCCAAGAACGAACTGAAAACTTCTTCAAAACCAGCAAACTTCAAAAAAGATGAGTGGGACTGCAAAATGCGAAAATAGTTGCAAAGTTCCTTTACATATGGAGATGGGTCACCTAACTTCTCGTAATGCATTGATAACAAAATTGTGAAAACAGATGAACGTGCCACATCCATTAGTGCTTCTCGAATTTGCTGCGAGATTCGTATTAAAGGTTCATTGTGCTCCGGCCAGGATAAACTTAATATGTGTGCCACAGAGACTAAAGCATAATTTTGTACCTAAAAATCAATTGTAAAATTAGCGTTCTTCTCGCTTTCACTTCCAGATCACAAAAAAAGAATTTGTAATTGTAGAAGATGGATCCCATTACATTCATGATTACCCGAGACCAAAGATTAGTCTCAAGATATTAAGGCTATTGCAACACTTCATGACTGCGTAAATGCTTCCAAATCACCATTCACTATATTTTTTCACTCTGTGTATGAACATATTCAGAAACAAGTTTCTTTAAAGAAATTTGCTGAGATATTTCTGTTAACAGTGTCGCACAAATTGCAAGATATGTTTGCACCGACAAATAAGTTATTCCATAGACAATTCGTTAGTCATTTTTACCTGCGCAGTGCTAAGACGTTCACTCATTTGAAGCGTCGGTGAATCTAAGACAAGGTGTTGTTCAATCTTTTGTGCAACTAATTGGAGCACTTTTGCCACATTCACCTCCATTTCTCTACTCAGCTGTGCATCCCATTCCACGCCTTCCAACTCCTCTTTAATTGCAGAGTCAATCTTAAATAAACCTTTCTAATATAAAAGAACTCGGACTGATAAACTCCATCAGCGATCTAAACAACCGAATCATAATAAAGCAAACTGGAAATATTAAATATACTTTTTCCACAGACAAATTCGTTAAATCATTTTCTCCAAAAGCGTTATCAACTGCTTTAAACATTCTGCTAAGAGAATGAGACAATATAGCTCTGCGTAGAGGTCGAAGACTTTGATCCAAGGGCTGTACAGCATTAGCGGGATATATAGATATAACTTTGGAAAGAATTTGCACAAAACGAGTAGCATATGAAGCGTTTTCGGAAATACGTCTTGAAATCACTTTCGCAAGCTTTTCACAAAATTCTGTAGTAATTCTCATGCTTAACAAGGAATACTGTTCTAGTGACATCTGCAAAACAGAAATATCTAGAGTCTAAAAATATAACAACTAATTTAAAAATTTTTCAAAATTACGGGACTAACAAACTTGATTTTTAGTAATTTCATTCACTATGAGTTTCATCGAGTTAAAATATCCAGACTAATACACCCTAATTGCAAGTATTTATATAATACACAGCGAAGAAAAGCACACCTGAATCTGATTTGCTATCTGAGGAAGAAATTTTGTCACCATTATAGTGCTACTATTAAGCTGTAAAAGCTGGTTATCTAAGCTTTTGACATTTTCCTCCAAAAGTCGACTGATCTGAAAATCCAAATCAGGTAATATTTCATTGGAAAAATTACTGAACCGCGCCCTGCAAATCGAGAAAAACAGATTTCGGCATTCTACATAAAACAATGTATACGAATTCTGATTCCCAAGCTACTAAGTCGATGTAGCATGATCAGAGGATTACCTCAGATTCATATGATGACAGATTGTTCAGTGCGCGAGCGCATGAAGAAACGAGTGGTGCACTGAGACTTTCAAGCGATGATCTTAGATGACTGGTTGTGCTTTTTCTGGCTTCGGCAGTTAGCTTAGGTATCTATGAAACATCTTTTTTTGCAAAATATAAATGAAAACAATCATGAATTGAATTTCTTTCTCAATTTAAAAATTTAATGGAATATGGAAACTGTAGCACTAAGTTACCAAGACCAAGACCATTTCACGCATATTGTTCAAGTCTTTCAAAAATGGTATTTCGGTTGTGACTGCTTCTAATTCACAAATTATCTCTGAGCGTTTCACCAATTCAGTCGTATTTCCGAGTTTCCCAATAAGTTGTTTGCATCTTAAAGGATAATTTTAAATTATTGCTTGGTATATTCGCTGAATTTATCTCATGTTTCTGCAGACGAAATCACTAGTGCATACGTACCTGTCAGCAGACGCCAAAATCTGCCTTAATGCATATAGCTGTTCAAGTCTACTTGTTGTATGACATATTTTCTCATACGCAGACTGAAACTTTTCACCCAGTTCTTTACATTTCTTATACAGATGAGACATCTCACGGTTGATAGTTGCTTGTACACGATCCAAATTCTGCACAGCGCTTGCCTGTTCCACCAAACGAGGATGATGTTGCTCAACCTGTGAAATTCTAACTGAAATGAAGTAGAGGAAAAAATAGCTGCCCTCGAGCCATAATATACCAACACATTTCGAACGAAAGAGAAATTTACACCCTTCGTTAGAACGCAAAACTTACAGCTTCCCGAATCCGTCGACCAACATTCTCTTTCACAACATTAATTCTTCCCAAAAGATCTGCTTCATTGATTCTAATTGCTCCAACCAGTTCCTTCGTGTATGCATCCCAATCGGACTTGCCCCAAATGCAATCCTCCAAATTCTCTTCCATTGCACCAAATAAAAAAAAAATACAGAAAATTATTAAAAAAAAAAGAAAAAACGACAAACCATAATAACGACAACCTGATGGAAAGCGCCTATAGCTTAAAATCGAAGGAAGTAGCTCTCGGAATTTTTCAGTCCTAAACTTCAACTAGATTTGTCAACCTAGAAATTGAAATGGATATTTCATTTCAATTTCTTCAAAAGTACAGCAACTACTACAACTACTTTATGTTTTAAAGGATGAGTTAGAAAATATCCACAATAAATCTTCGTTGTCTTTTCTTTACCTTATCCTCATATAAAATAACTGGTGCTGCACAATCATCATCACAGTAGTAACAACCACTTCAGAATCTTTTTTTTCAAAAACTTTATTAAAGATGACAAGAAACTATAAACGCAAGATTTATATGAATATTACATAAATATTCATTCATATAAGTATAAATTCTGCCATAAATTCGAACAAAATTACACAGTACCATAAGTTCTAATATTAAAAATAACTATAAGATCACTTTATTTTCAAAACCTTATTAGCCGTTAACTAACCATCTCGTTAGTTTTCCAAATTCTAGACACAAGAAGTAATATGCCAAAAACATTATTTCTTTTCTATACGACCCATATCCTCTTCTTGAAAAGTTATTGATGCTTAGATATACTGAACCACTATTGAAGTGATAATTGATGACATCAAATGAGCTAATGGTTATCAAAGATTATCGGAACGAAAATGAGTTGTTTGACATTTCGATAGCATGAATTCAAGGAACATTGGCATGACATGATAAAATTTTCGAATCCTCAAAGACCACGCAAATTTCATACAAATTCCACATTTACTTTTCTCAACTGTGGATACTTTTAGTGATAATACCACAAGGAGTATCATTATTGTTGTGGGACAAATTTTTCAAGTCCATTATCTTTGATATCCTTGAAGGAATCTAAATTAATTGGAGGAAAAACTTCTCGAATTATGCCACGAGCAATCGTCTTTCTGCTGCCTTCTCGTATTGTAAAAGGCAATGATTGTATCGCAGGCATTTTTTTAACCAGAACAAGGTAAGCTGGGCAATGTTCGCCAGGCATTAGCATATCAGATTCCAGATGTATGCGGCCAGCCTGAATAAAACAGCCAGTTTAGCTGTGCTTAGAAGTTTGAAGAGTAATAACTAATATCGGAACAAAATAAGAGCGAGAGTTATAAAGTAAAGAATGAACAAACCTGATCCCATGTACTACAGAATACCTTTTCAGTAAAACCAGAATGTACTGCCAAACACCTTCCACCTTCCTTTTCAGATAATAAATACAACTCAACCTAAAAATCAAGAAATAATTGGCACTACAATTTTCTTCCTAGAAAATTCTGAAGGCTACTTTAATCAGGCAAGCACTAATGAACTTTCAATCGAGCAATATAACACCTTGAAGAAGTTTGATGTAGTGATTGCATCTACGGCTCCGAGCCACATACCTCTTTTCACTACATTCGCTTTAACACCACGACACAAAATGCCACAGTGATCTCCAGCACAAACCTGAACAAATCACCAAGTTTTTAGACTGCAGTTTTTAATGAGTTTTACAAGAATTTATAAGGAATTTGAGAAAAGAAAAAAAATGAACAATAGAGAATCTTTACAGCTGGATTCGTTATGATATGATCATGTCTGTGCTTATATTGCAAGACAGAGTAACCTTCCAAAATGAGAATCATGAAAAATCTGTAGAAAATATTTTCAGAATCAAGAAAGACTCTATCAGTGGGCCTCATTTTATATTATAATAAAATTCATACCAATTGCTTACTTCAAGAACATTTTTTTTAAAAATTTGTATATCCGAAACAACGGAATGAATGCATTGACCTTCTCCTTTGATTTCCACTTTATCACCTTTCCTCACTTTTCCTTGTTCAATCGTTCCAACGACAACAGTTCCCCTCCCAGTAATTGATACTCGCGAAGCAATAGGCATCAGAAACGGTGCATTCTATAAAAGGACAATAGCGAATTACATGAAGTTATTTTACTATTTCAAAAAAGAACAAAAAAATTGCAAACATTCTATCCAGACAGTAAAATTTTCGACCCATGATAGCATTTTGTATAATCCACTAAATATGCTTATAGTTTCATAGAATTTCATTAAAACTAATTGTTATTAGTATAAATGAACAACTTGCAGCCTCTTCGGAAGAGGAGCCTTATCCAAAGCCGAAATTAACTCTTCAACGCATTTTCCATCATTTTTTTGCAAAGCTTGCAGTGCCGACCCTTTCACCACAATAACTGATTCATCTACAATCAAACATATGACATGAAATGGTCTTCTGAGACAACTGATTTGCAATTTCATTAACTTCTCAACATAGAATATAAAAGCCGAAATCTATATAAATTTAGTTTATAAGCAGTGCTAATACTTCATATCCGTAGTGCTACAAAGAAAAATGATGCGAAACAGACCTTTGTAACCATGGTGCTCTAACAATTCTCGTGCCTCAATCTCCACTAGTGTAACGACGTCATTATCGACCAAATCCACCTTATTTATAAATACAATTATGCTAGAAACTCCAACTTGTTTAGCCAGTAAAAGATGCTCCTTTGTTTGTGTCATAACTCCATCGGTTGCAGCAATCACTGAAAATCAGAATTACATAGTCCTTCTGATACATTTTTAAGATCTATCCGTCAGACATCTGTATTATTGCTTCAATTTGCCAACTTCGATTCACTTGAATTAATGTTGAATCATACGTACTTATATGAATGAAGTGGAACCTAGCGACCTAGCGTCTTTATTAAATTGTTAATGACGTTTGGTGCTATTTACATAAATCTTTTAAAAATCACCTAAAATGGCTACATCCATCTGTGTTGCACCACAAATCATATTTTTTATGAAATCGCTATGTCCGGGACAATCGGTGTGAGCATACCGTCGTATATCACTTTCATAACCAATATGTGCAATATTTATGGTTATGCCCCGTCTTTGCTCCTCTTTTGCTTTGTCAATTTCCTCGAATTTGACAAACTTTGTTTTCCCTGAAAATGACTCGCTTACAACACTTTCAAGTAACTGACATTTTCTTAAACAACATTCGTTCTTCAAAAACAGTTAAGAGGACTCATGAAAGGTAAAAGCTGTTCGCAAAAACAAAGCGATGAAAGATAAATTTTTATTAATAAAAAGAAAACTCATCAGTAAAATACAAAATTCAACGAAATCTAGCATTACGAAAAAACACCAGCCTACCAACTAATCAACAAAAAACCACCACTAAAATTGAAAAAGCTGAAGAAGCAATTACCTCTACTAGATAGAATTTTGGTGATAGCGGCAGTTAAGGTGGTTTTTCCATGATCCACGTGACCTATTGTACCAACATTTAAATTCTCCTTCACAATTTTGGTGGTATTCGAAGTACTTGTAATAGTCCTTGTAGTACTTGAGAAAAATAGCGGAAATGTTGAAGAGCGAAGTACAGAAAATACTTCAAGCTGACAATACACCACAGCCATAAAGCGTTCCTGAAATTATCATTCTCAAACCAGACAAAAGGGCAGATACCACCACGCAATATCCATTCTCTTCAGTTTCACATATCTGCTTATTGACTTGAAAACAAAGTCTTCAAAATCTTTGTTTGACTCACTGTTACCTCAACTACTGCTCACACTCGAGCCATGGCTACTAAAAATCAATCGAAACCTCAAGTCCACTCATTACTTGCAGGAATCCACTCTGTATCCTCGATAGTTTATTTCCTGCCTCTCCGAAAACAGCCACTGTGGAATTGATTTCACAGAGCCATCCTCTACCACACACTATTGGTACAACGAATATTTCCAGCGAAAGTCATTCCTAGTTTATTTGAGGCCAGGCTAACATAAATAGGGAGACGTGAGAGAAATATCTTTCCCATGTGATAGAAATATCTGGAGAGACACACTAGAAATATCCTTCTATGTGATAGAAATATCCCTCAGTGAAGCTATGCCTATGTTACTTTAGAAAAGTCGAGACATCTGGTATGTTATGCAAACAACAAAATTCAAACATCGTTCAAGCATTAAAGAATAACGTCTTAGTCCTTACCTATAATTATTCTCCCTGCTTACAATGCATAATGCCACCAGTATATGGGATTATCAGAACATGAGGAGCCGTCAAAACCCCACTTACTGCGATGTTCGTGGCCTCAAAATGAACTCCCAAAATGTTAGAACTACACATATTGAGAGATGACATGGTAGACTACTATCTCCAACTTTAATCTCCAATTACGTCAACAGCACGTGCTATCATTCATTACTAACGCAGTCAAAAGTACCTTTACTGTTCGTAACCTAAACGAACACTTGCAAACAAGGAAGAATTGATCACTATAAATTTTCTACTACGAACAGGTGGCATTCAAGGAACATAGTGCATTAGAGTAATTTTAAGAAAAAACCGTATTTAAAGTCAGAGATATGCATAACGCACTCTCACGTTTCTAGCCTATGTAGTGTACTGTAGAATTCTTTTCCAATTTTTTCTAGACTTCTTTTTTAATCCAAAATCAAGCGGATATTCATTAAATATAGGGACCCATATGAGAGCACTATTTGCTGTTTATGGTCCAACGTATCTAAATTCACTACAAATACATTCGAAGATGAATCATTTACAAACTTTTCAGAGTTTGAAACGGAAAATGCATAAGGTTAGAGAACAACGCGTGGTGCAATCGAGTTTCTTCCTTATTTGATTATGGAATCCAGGACAATGAAAAATACAGGCAAACATAATGGACGAACAGTGATTATAGTGAAATGAAATAACAAATAATCAGATTTCTAAAATATACAAGCTTTGAAGTGAACATAAACCTTAAAATTTGAAGCCAAAAAACATATGGTGTACAGAAATAAAAGAGCAGATACACAAGGAACGTTTTGTATCAACTTCTTCGGATAATATGGATTGAACATTGCCTCGTTCCAGTGTAAAGCATTCTTGAATTTCATACAAAGTACTCAGTATAACAAAATCTCACACGACTTACATTCTGGAATATTTAGCTTTTGTTAGAAGAATGTCAATGCCGCTGAATGAAAAATAACCGAAATAGACCTAAGGCAGTGAGGAAAGAAACCCCGAGAGCAAATCAGAAACACAAATGATAACGATAGGTAAGAGCAAAAAAAAAACTAAGGTGAAAAAATGACACTAGGAGAGACATAGGGCAAGCCAAAACTTTCAAAGTATGACGCAGTCAATATCAAAATACGCATCCTCCCTTGTTTTTCTCGGCGTCCTTTCAGGCCATCAAATAACTAAAATCTCATCATTTTTGTTGTGGAGTCTTTCGTCTTCGTCGTCGAAAGCAACAACACCTAAACAATTATTTTTTAAAAACAAGTTACACTGATATTATTCCCTGCTGCCAACTATGATAAAATCCCTTTATCACTTTTTGTTGATCAGATCCAGGAAAGCATTTCATGGTCAATAAATGTGGGACAATCAACTTACTTTACTTCACTATTATCTTCCAGATGTGTGACGGGTTGTTGCGACCGACCACCGTTGTCTTCCATCAATTCGCCCACATTTGAATTGATTACCTCCAAAACATACTTTTCTCCATAATTACATATTCAAGTACAACGATGACAATACAGACAGTAGCCCTCGACCTATGTGATATCGTAACTAAATTTTAAAAGTCCGAACTGCACTTTTTTTTAGCAAGAAATAATTCGGAGATAGAGATTATTCAGTAGTAGTCATAAAATACTTACCTGAGTAGAGCCAAAACCACCACCTTGTTGTCCAGCGCCTTGATTGGTAGGTTTGAGGGTTTCACTTTGTCGTCCTTTTGCAGTACCAGTCCGTTTCCCCTCTCCTTTGTGCGCATCACCGGCATGAAGGGAATCCGAAGGTGTTGACTGCAATGAAAAGCGTTTAAAACATTATGATCATTCAAATCAAAAACCATTTCGCATTACTAAACACCAGGATGAATGAAATTCCTAAACATCATATACGTCTACGATATTGATTAACAAGCTTTCTTTTCATCGTTAACTTTCATTCTTTTGATTTGAGTTAATCATGCCGCGATCCGGAATTTTGCACTAAAATTTCGACAGATGGAACTCAAATGGATTGTTGATACTAACTTACTTGCGATATTCTACAGGGTGTAACTTAAGAGTTGAAAACTTGCCTTTACATGTTTGCCGTTATTTGAAACAATAAACATACCGTTTGATTGAGTTTTGGTGTCCAATCAAACTCGTAATCGTATGTATAACCAAGCCTATCGAGCACGGACTTGAACAGATTATAGCAATATTCGTAATCCGGCGTTTCAAAGAAGTCTAATCGACGAACATATCGCAAATACTGAGCAAATTCCTCTGCAATCGCATCTCAATATAATACAAATAATTATTCCAGATATTAATGATGATGATCACCAAGATACTGAATACACAACACTGAATATTTTTACCGAGGATCAGCTACATTTATAACTACAATTTATATTGCTTCATTTACCTGATCGTGGATCTCAAGCTATCAAAAATTCAGAACCAAAAACTGATTTGATTTCATCAAAATGACTTCAAAAGAAATCACACACCGACAACTATGGAGGACGTCTAATCCTGATTCTTTAAACACCGCCACTGATACAAGTTCACAAATACAGCGCTGACAATTAAGCAGGTACAGTAAAAAATCGTACCAGGAAAGCCCTCGCAAAGCACTTCAATTGGAGTTGCTCGTTTGGTATCACCAATCTTTTGATATCGCTCCTTGAGCGTATCTGCTTTAAGACCTTGCCAAGGTAGTGATCCACGCAGGAAGTACATGAACATATGCCCAAGTGCTTCCAAGTCGTCCCTTCTACTCTGTTCTTTACCCAGGTGTGTATTTATTGACATGTACCTTGCCGTGCCTGTCAATGACTTATGTTCCCTGTACGCAATGTGTTTACCTGTAATCGATTTGACTGTTTCGTTTCATTTGTCTCAAATGTCTTCAAAATTTACGCAAATTTCGAAATGAAGTCCTTGTGCCCATCAGTTTTGCCTTTACTTGATCGCCAAATTATTGGCAGAGTTAAAGCATAACTTGCAATCACTGAGAAAGTGCTGATAAAGGATGAACACAATCAATATGCCAGTGCTCGAAACTATGGTTATGGCAACTTAAATAATAAAAATCCACAATTACCGCTCGCTGTACCATTCTCAGCGTACCCCGGTTATGCAGGAACTTACCAGTATCACAGTCAATATACTCTTTTGCAAGCCCAAAATCGATAATATGAAGTAAATGTTGCTTCCTAGTAGAATGTCGTCCTATTAAAAAATTTTCCGGTTTCACATCTCGATAAATAAGATGCTTCATATGTACATATTCAATGCGTCTTATCTATAAATGGAAAACTATAAAATATTTCAGTTCTGAATTATATATAGGGAAGTTAAGTCCTTGAGATACTGTAGCGATATGCATAACTATTCTGAATTATTTTACAATATGTTTTATTTTCCACAGCGCAAACTGCTAGTGCAGTGTGCGCTCTGGAAAGTAAATGCCAGGTCTCACAATAGGCATCAACAAGATTATTGTTATATATATATATATATATATATATATATATATATATATATATATATATATATATATA
>NW_018108233.1:218599-243860 GCF_000183805.2 Loa loa | reverse complement strand
ATATATATATATATATATATATATATATATATATATATATATATATATATATATATATGCGTGTTATAAGATACCTGGCCTAAAACTCAACGTTGTTCATTATCAGTCGATATACTGATGGCGTGATGTGAAAATGAATGAACTACAGATATGTCCGTTTGTCCAAGGATGACTAATTCAAACAAACCGCTGGACAATTGCATTTAATGACACTGTGCTATAATAAAAACAAGCTTTGAACGGACTATACCAGCTGCATTGCAATCATAGCAACAGTTTTCAAGGAAAATTTCCGATCGCATAAATCAAAGAGATCTTCCAAAGAATGTCCTAATAATTCCATTACCAAAGCGTTGTATTTTCCGCATGGTCCAAAGTAGTGCACTTGCGGCAGTCCTTCTACAAAAAGGCACACTGTAATCAGAAAGAATTTTAAATAAAGTCATCTTTTCCTTAGATTTCTAGATATTTGGACTATATAACCTAAAAATGGATAATAATATTCTCACCTGGCAATTATTTTTTCAAGATCCGAGGTAGTAAATCTCAAACACTTAAGGAGTGAAGAGAAAGCAAGATGCAAACGGATGAAGAATTCCATCTTCTTTTTCAAATTTTTTCCTTGGAAAATGAAATTCATCTCAAGCGAAGAACTATGCTTCTAAGATTTCTCAGGCTAAATATTTCCATCATATACGAACATGTCAGCATCAAACGATTTGGATTTGTAAAATGAACAAAAAGCAGCCAGTGGAAAAATGAACCGTGCTGGCCAAGTAGCTTGTAAAAACGATATTCGAGATGAAGCTGAGGGGCTTTGCTTTTCAAGGGTTCCAATTTGATAGCCACGTGCTCATTGTTGTATAGATTCTTTCCTAAACGCAGTTCTCCAAAATTACCGCACCCAATTTTCTTTCCTACCTGAAATGAATTTTAAATTCTTATTACATTTCTCACGAATCATGCAGACAACACTTTCCCTCTCGCAACAATATCGAATCGAAATTTTAAAGATTTCCCGCTGCTTATCTCAAAATGCAGCCCAACAATACTTCTTTTAAACTAGTTTTTAATGCTAGACCACATATTCCTATATGCGTAAGAAAAATCGAGAAAATTAAGGGAAGTTCCCTCGAAATTTTAGAAAAAGGAAAGCTCCACGAAACTTCTATATCTCTAAGGTTGACAAAATCTCACCGATTATATGAAAATTAAAAGTAACATGTCAAAAGTCATAATAATATTTATATAGCAGCAGCTCACAAATCAGAATTTCAAATCGACCCAAATCTTGTAACTAGATTTGCATTTTTCAACTCAGGAGGTTGCACTGCACTGTGTATGGCACTAAGTTTGATCGGAATCTTTCATTGTTATTTTTATTGTTGATAACAAAAACTTAGGGGACAAGTAGCAAAGTGGATAAAATTGCAACACAAAATGTACATTTATTTTCAATTCTATTTGGAAATTCAGATGGAAAACTCTACTTCCAAAAAAAACGGAATTTGAAAGAACTGGAATTAAGAAAGAAAATGGCACACGTCGTGTCCTTCACAATTTATGTTTCACTTTTCTTTAAAGAATTTTTTTCATGAATTCAATATGTTAGAAATGCATTTCCTACAGGTTATTCGTCTCATTTTTAGCTCTTTACACAAGATTTTAATCGCTGAAAAAAACTCGAAAAACGAAAAAAAATCCTAAAATTTGGAAAATCCGATTGTCAGTGCAGATATTTTCGAATTCTGCTACATAAGGAAGTCATGGTTTCCATTTGCATTTACATGTAAAGGAAAGGAATATTACTGAGATAAAGTAACTAAGTCCTGAGCAATAAAGCTTGAGTGCAAAACACTGATATCACAATCGGTACAGTTAATATTCATTGATTCAGTCTATTAATATGTTAATTCAAGTTAACATGATATGTAATCACACCTTGAAATTGGGTCCCACCATTAGAACTCCTGATGAAACGGTTGCTAATGGAGTTGCAGATGAATTTGGCCCACGCGCGTTCGTCATACCAAGTGACTGCGTTGCTACTTGTGAACTACTGCCTGAAGTATACACGATGAGATCTATGAGATGAATACTAATCTCCACAATATTTCATAACCGCTATCCTCATGAATATTTAAATAGTCTGTGTAAAACATTACTCTGAGATATTTGTAAGCCCGTATTTAATTATGTAAGCTTCACAAAAGAAGCACATGTTGCCGAATATTAATCCTAAATCTATATCAACAGATTGACAATGATGAGGACTAAGCAGCTTTAGATGGTCTAACATGCTAGAGTCCTACAATCACCTTTTTGTTTATCCCGACCATTTTCGATAATGATAGATCGTCGTTACTTATGCTCCACAATAAAAAACAGAACTCAAATTCTGTTGGAGATATCATATATAATCAAAAGAGTCGTTATAATAGTGAAAAACAAGCAAGAGACTTAGTAAACTTTCAAAAAATTTGGCTTTAAATACTGAAAGGATTAACAAACCCTCTGAAGCTTGTAAAATATGAGCGAAATGTTGGCCGCCGCCCGGAAATAGCCCTGCGGCTCCAGATAATTTCGATGGACGCTGTGCTGGCACCCGTCTGAAAGAAACAAAAATGTGATGTAACTTGTAGAATTGTTCAATTTCTATAACGACGTAACAAAAAAAAAAAAAATTTCTGATACACGGGGATCAATTCAGCGTGCTCTTTTGTGTACAGCGAAACAAACAAGTAAAGAAGCAACGAGTGGCAAAGCAAAACAATAACATTATATATATATATATATACGGAATATACACATGGAAAGACAACGACAGCGACTTCAATACTGCTGCAACCTCACTATACTGTCTTCAAAATTAAATATTGCAGTGCTTTCTTAAATTGCTGCTACGAAAAATTGCTTGCTAACCTTTGGTAATCTATCAAATTCATAAGAAACACTGAAATCGACAACGAAGAAATTTTAGAGACTAGTCTCACTTAATATCTCGTTACACTGTGATGTACATTCGTGAAGATTTTCCCAATTGCAGCGATGAATAATACGAAATGGGATTGAGTGAATTTAAATCAAAAACAAAATAACGGAAAAAAGTCACCACTGACATCTGCTGCTTATGCTCAGAAAATCAGCCAACTTATTAGCAATCTGCGACAAATCAAGTATAAAAATGATTTCCTATTATTTTTGGAAACATCCTTTACTGCACGGCAATTGTCACTGGTTTGCACACTGACCTGATGCTAAGTTTCAAAGCAGTGTTGCATTACATACAATTTTTGTCCCTCTCCATTACGTAGGATTAATTTTAGCTATAATCTAAAATGAGGAATACAAAAAAAAAGTTGTCAAATAACAAACTAAGACAGTAGAATGACCATGTTATTTCCATTCAGTACCATCTTCATATAAGTGAAAAAAACAAACAAAATTTTGAGAAAGCAAGTTGATGTTTCGACAGAAAATATGTCACGTGAATGCGCAAATGAATGCACGAATACACTAAGGTTTGCTGCAAAAAAATCATCAGTATTCTACTAAGTTCAACAGTGTTGAGACATTTACAATTAATCCAAATTCTTTTACAACATTTGTTCAGATTTGTTCAGTTCTCACTATGACTGTATATCCATTTTATAGCTACATTCACTGGTAATTCAAAAATCCACTGATAATTCAAAATCAAAAATTAATATGAAACTTTTAAAAAACAGAGTGATTAAAGTTACTATTTGATTTGAAATGTCACTGCCGTTGGAAAAAAGTGTTTAAGATCGGTTTCCGAAAGAAATGCATCCCTACTGTCAGCCTAGAGTCAGAAATAGCAACAATAATAAAAAGGTTAAATGTTTGAATCACAGCAACAATACCAATGAGTTTCACAGCCAGAAGAGCTCCTCCAGTATCGTAGTGATGGTGCGATTATTCACTATCTCATCGGTTCATCACCGCTGTTCATAGAGATCGACATGACTAGACGGACATGGCCATCATGTTGAAATAAACAAACAAACAAACAAACACATGTACACACACACACACACACACATAATTTGACAAATACGTGCGGATGCTGAAGGTGAAATACTAGTGTGAAATACTGGGTTAATTGAAGAGCTGAACTGATCAAAGTCTAACTCAAAAATCCGGTCATATATCACAGTTGCCTTCACTAAATAATAGAATAATTAAATGATGTCAATACATATTCCTTGAAAGCTGGCTCAGAGATGTTCATCGAAATTTCAACCTACGTAAAGTTTATACTTTATGTTTGTGCATTTTGCATAAAATGAATATTACTTACATTTTACCGCATAATTTTTACAGTCGATTGAACTGAATCTAAATCCCCATAAATGTCCGGCTCAATAAATTGAATGAGGAAAACAAACAGTTGATAAAGTCCTTCACTTTTTCATTTTATATTGAGTAATCACTCGAAAACTAGAGCGGCACTACATCAATACACATTTCGAATATAATTGAAAGACAGAGGGAACATCCGTAATCGCAACATCGTTATATTCTGTTTTGTTCTTGATTTTTTCATTTGGGTGAAAGCTGTAGATATTCACTATAGTTCCGCTCACTTCACTAATTTTCCTTTTAAGTTGATGGTGGGACATACCGCAAATATCCTCTTAAATTAAATTCACGAGAAATATTAGATATCTTCATTTGAAGGGTCATGAAAACATAAGTATTATACAATGAACTTTTGAAATAGTGCTGTATTCAACTTATATAAGATCAAAAAGTCAACAACAGAGCGACAGCGACAAAACAAGAAATACCCTTAGTTCCTAGAGGTATAATGCAGTGATAATGAAGTTTAACAGGATGAAATATCGTTATTTTTTCCCTGCTGTTGAAGTAGTGGAAAGCATTAGATTATAAAAAGGTGTACTGCTAGATCTACCACTAAAGTTCTCGAGGAAAATCAATCAGTGAAAATTTTCGAAAATATCATGAAGATACGCCTGTCACAATTTTTTTATAAACTGTTTGAACTTTAGAGAAGGAAAATATTCGGAGAGTCGTAATTTGGCTCAAACACAGCGATTATGGAGATAATTCTGTCTATGCAACTCAGTGAGAATAAGCGATTCTTAGTACAATAATCTGACGTGCTTCATTGATTCTAACGTTTTGCTTACCCAATTGCCTATTTCTTCAGCAGTACTACTGCACTTCTCGCTTAAACAGGGAAATGTACCAGGAATTTGTTTAGGCAGGATCTAAAATGATTATAGCGGTCTCTGCAAACTTCCCATAAATTCGTGAATTTCCTTGTGTCATTATTTATATATTTTTATAGATAATCTGTTTACTACAATGTTAATGGGGCTTAGAACCGTCATTTGACAGAAAGTAAAGCCACATTTCATAATGACTATTCATGCGGTGGAAGCAAAAGTACATTTGATAACTGTCGATGAGATTATCACCTCAATCGATCATGAAAGATCATTACATATTGAAAAGTGGTTACACACAACACTACACCCACAGTGACCGCGGTTATGTAGATAACAAGAAAATGTGGATAAGAAACGCCTCATCATGATGACATCCACTATTTAGTGGATCAGTATTTACTGAGAATATAACGCACCGTTAACCACCTCCAGCACGATTATACTAAATTCCTCTCGACTATCGATCCCATAGACCACATAACAATATATCCCATTGAACAACTGCAATACATGGCACAATGTGAAACAATACGTTCCACCAATATAAATCCTTATGTATTCAATATATAGCAATAGGTAGGTGGTTCTAAAAGTAATGAAGCATATACGCGCTAAATGGAAAAGAGCGATAATGTATTAGTAAAATATGAAGGGGAAATATCTGGTGACGTATATCTTCCTTACTCCATTGCTCGCACACAAAGCAATCATCGTCACCCTGCAGTGAATCTTTCCCTATTGTTTGCTGTAAAGTAATGCGGATTCTATAGTACTCAGACATTATTTATATGTATACAACACATCCTTATCAACTTATATATATATATGTATATACTCATGTTTGCTACAAAGGCTACAACGCTGCAAGTGGTGTATCTTTCCGGCTTGCGCAGTGAGTTTTTTTGTGCGCGGAACTAGCTGCACTCTTTACTCTTAACGTTCATCTGCCAGGACCTAGCGAGCTAGGACGGTGACAGTGAAGTCCTTAGGATGTAGACTTTGTCAGAGTGTGCTTCTTTTCGATAAATGGCCTTAAAGGGCTAAACAAGCTCCATCTGCCCCTGTCTGGAGTTGGAGTTGTCCTCCTAGAATAGTTGCTCGAAGGCTAGCGAGTCCATCCTGCCCGTGGATAAACTTTGTCTGACCCTTCAGTTGATACTTCAGACCTTTCTGGCATTGAAGATCATACCAGAGGCATAAGCCACCGCCAGTATAGCTTGCAACTTCATAAGGCACGCAAGCTTTCCCGCGAAAAGTAGGGTATCCGTGGTATATATATATATATATATATATATATATATATATAATATAGATGAAATACCACGCCACAATTCAATTATCAAAACAGTGAACTCGGAACGATCTCAATAAATGTCGAAATGTTATTCTTTGTACTTCTTATTATTTTCCATAACTGCCTCGACTACAATGTGATGAAGGATGACTACTTCCGCATCAGATACTCAGTATCTTTGAAGTTCAAGTTGCGAGCAGCTAGAAAACTGTTGAAAACGACTTTTTTGTTTTTCATGGTAAGAGTAAAGACAAAAGTGAAAACGCAAAAAATTATTGTCACCGAAATCTGATAATACTACTACACGCTTACCCAGAATCAAAGTTTACTAAATGTTTCCTTACTAATTTATCATTAAAAAAAAATAAAATCCAAACACCCGAATAGATAAATTCTCGATAATTGCAGTGAGATCGAAAGGAATGTTGGCGCAAAAGTGAAAAGAACCATCGCATGGTTATAGAAAACATTTATTAGAAAAACGAAGCAGACTAGACGTGTCCTTCAACAAAAAACTGGCATGCCTGGAACACTATCTCTCATAATCAAGAGCATACAGTCCTTAGAAAAAGATTAACAAAAAACGATAATTCAAGAATACATTTTTGACGAAAGTCGTTTTTAAAACATGTAACAGATTGCCTAACACTTACTACTAGGAAATAACATTATTCTTACAGCTTACAACTCATTGCTAATATGACATTGACATTTTGGAAAATACCGCTTTCAAATTTAACTGAAGATTTCTTAACTTGAATTCTTAAATGGTGTATTCTCAACAGCAGGAAATCGTTTTAAGCAGAGGAAATAATCCGCTTGAAATATACCACTATGTTTCAACCGTTCAATATTGTAATACAATAATTTTTCGACGATAAAATGCCTAATAGAAAAAGTATTTAACAAGCAGACCAAATTTAAAATGTGCTTGCTTGATGGAAACATTTCAGCTACTTTTTGGTAATTTTATGAAGCTATCAAGACCCACTTAATAACAAAGTCGTCATTCACTGTGGAGCAAAGCGAATAACTGAACGATAAAAAACAGAACGCAGAATACAAAAACCGGAATGAATCAAACAATGCAAATAGATTCCTTCCATAGCTATGCATGATAATTTGAACTTCCCCAATTGAAAATGAATACCTGAAACAATCAGGTTGTGTCAATGTTTCCAGTCAAACTGCTACTCGAAGATATGGAGCACCTTGTATTTCATGGAAAATAGGAGCAGAAAGAGGGCCGGAGACTTTCAATCAACAATTTTTCGCAAGTCAATCAAAACTAATTGTTTAGACATACATAATTTAATTATAATATACAAATTATCATTACTTACGCATTCCTTATATGTTTTTCAGCAGTAGTTGAACTTAATTCTAACGCTTTTTTCGAAAGAAATACCTAAAAAGCACTTGCCTCCTTTTAAAGTAAACCGCCTAATGAATATTGCCATCATTTAAGTGCTGGTGTCATTGATATGATGAGGATGGCTTTAAACAGAAAGTATTAATGCTAGTATTGTTTAGCGAAAGTTGTGACTGAATACATGACCTTACAAATGATATGTCTTCCCGCAATTTTAATGACCAATATCTCTCCCTTTTCTTCCTTCCTACTAAATTAGCACTATCTTTTTGAATAAAATTATGATGAGGGCGGCTTTAATGATGATAGAACTCGAATAACAGTAAAACTATCAATATAAGGAAATAAGACGGAGATTTTATTGTTACTTACAGTTCGTGATGAACAACTAAACAAGCATTCTCTGAAGGATATAAAGCAATAGCGAGCATCAGCAACACCGTATGCACCATTCATAATAAGCAAACAATAGCATCTAAATGGGAGCATCTAACGACAGCAATGATATTAATAACGGTATTAGTACCGATCCAGGTTTCGTGACTCGCGCTCTGATCGTCCATTCCTGTCCTGCATACGCAATAACAGCATGTTGATTCGGTTCGTTCTTTCCCAGACTATTTTTCCAAAATGGAACTATTATGTGAAAACCTGGAAATGAATGTAAATCGAAATGCAAGAAAAAAAATTAGTCACTGTGATGAACGATACCAATCTTTTAATCTGAGAAAGCAAAGAACTGATATACTATTTCAGGATGTTTTATGGGAACAAACTTCCAAGCATTTCTTACGTAACTTGCTGGACTGGTGATTAAGAATATAGGAATTATCGGACAAGTTTATCGAAAAAACCTGTTCGAAATCAAATAATTTAGATAATTTCTTTTGTTCAATGTTCCATGCGCAGTTTCTACGAACTCATCTATGAAAATGAAACTTTTCTTATGCTGATTGAATTTCAGGAAGTAATTTACGGATCGGAATTCCTTAAAATTCTTTGTTATGATTTCCAAAGCTTCAAATTCTAACTTTTCCAGGATAAGTAGACAAAATACCATAAGAAGTGACTTACTAAGAAACTAGTTACGTCACTAAGAAGAGGCATAAATAGAAAAATGCTATTTATTAATATCACGTGGAAAAAAGCGACTCATATAGCTTTCACCACATATCGGTTTAAAGTAACCTTAATGGGATGACTATTTGCTTTAGTTACCCATTATTTGTTGTTTTTTAAAACTGCCAACAAAAAATTTAAAACCAATAAGTTTTTAAAGTTAATCATGCCTCTACGAAGTGATTATTAAGAAGTTAATTATGCTACTAGGAAATGACATAAATAGTAAAATGCTATTCATTAACTCTAACAGACCTCTTTTTTTCACCCCCAATGACTTTCAGAATCCTAGTTAGAACTGAAGTAGCACCTCAAAACATCTGTGGAGAGCAAATGATGTTAGTAAAGAATTTTCAATGTTCCGGAAACCACTATCGAGAATATGTAATCCAGTACTGAAGGCTAACTTGAATGCTTCTAAATGTGAAGACAGCACAGAAGAGTATAAATATCACTTATATTTGAGCAGAATTAAAGGTAGCACCTAAATATTAATTTTATATCATTTACTTATCGCTTATATATATGTAGTAAGCTAATGTTCCAGGAGTCAGGAACGGGAGAATGAACTTCCAGTTAACAGTTATTCAAGTTTCAGGTTTCTGAAAATGTAGATGAAGACTGTCGCCGATTTTAAGCAGAAACAGAAGAGGGGCGGATTTAACCGTTCTCAATGCAACTGTTATGGAAGTGACACTGGAACTAAAACAAATGGATAGAGTCATAAGGATAAAGAAAGCTGAAAGTGAGCAAAAAGGAATACAGAATCGATTCCATTGAGCCGGCCTACTCATTCTGCTTCTAGGCTGATTTCAATGCGATCCTACTCAGCTTACTTTCATCGACTTCTCATCAACAGCATATCAGTCACGACGAACAATTAGTGCCCAGATATCTTGGATGTTTTACTGCAAACATTTTCAAAGCCATCGTGAACTTGGAACAAATAACCAGTCTAACTCTAGAGTCAGGCAGTGCCACTAAAAGTTCAAAAGTCAAGCGATGTCTCTAAGCCTAAGGACAAAAATAAAAAGTTCTTTAATCCTGGAAAAAATGCAAATTAAGAATTGTACAACCACTCCATCCGGTGATATTACTATTAAGCATGGTCCGACTAGAGATACTAATAAAGTATGAAGGCATCGGATGTGCTTTGGAAAAAGCAAAGTAGAGAAAATCAACCAGAATGGGAATGCCTCAGAAATAGAAAGAGAGGTTATTATTTGAAAAATGATGGGACAAGGAAAAAGAGGGACTCCTGAGGTGTTAGAGGATGTACAAATTTCCGATCAAATCGACGGATACTGCAGTTGCGACGGTCGCAATGCAGTCGACAGATGCTGAGGCGTCTACATGGAATGCGGTGAGGTCAGTCGCTACCGACGCCTCAGTAGTCACTGAAGATTTTAATGCGGCTCGGATTATCGGAGACATCCGACAAGATTAATAAATAACAGGTGAATGAATAATTACTGAAGACGTATTAAGTGTTGTTTGTCAAAATATTAGGAGTCGGGATATGATAAAAGCAAGGGTGAAAAAGCGAAGAAAAAGGATGACGCTGCCGAATGCATTTGTTCTCGCACTTCACTCCGCAGTAACTCGGCAATGTCGTATGCTGATAGAAGGAAGGAAATCAAATATGCTTCTGCATCCTGACTAATATATGCTACTTTGATTGGTTTCCCGGTAGCTGGTTTTGGTGTTGACGGCAGGAGGCCCCTGTAAACTGTCTCTTCCCTGCTCTCTCTGCTGTGTGATTCCGGGGGAGGAAAAGGAGGTGAAAATTGTTTGGTGAGCGTTGATAATATTGGTGGATGTCAGTAGAAGGATAAGCAGATATGTGAATCAAGGAAATCGATGGCATTTTATCTGTTCTTGGCCTGTGGTCGCTTTTGTAATTCTCTTCGAATTCACACAGATATTTCTTATGTATCATTTTGACGAATTAAAATAATTTATCAAGGTTGTAGTGGATAGAATGGAAATCAGTTCAACGAATCCAAGTATTGATTCAACGGACCCAAATTGGAATCTTTTCTTGCACCAACTGCAAGCTGAAAATCAGAGGCAGAAATTTACAGAGCAGGTTAGAGAGTTCTGTGATTATTTTTCTCTTCTGTTTTACAGTCATGCTTGTACCTCTTGTTATACTTATATTTCTGCATTTTATATCTAAAATTTTTTAATTCTCATTCCCATAAGATTCGATTTGGAATTGGGTTAATTTGGAAATGGTTTTTTGGAAAAAATTAGCTCCTTGGAAATTGATATTTAGGGCATATTTTTAATACTTTTTACGAGAATGGCATATACGACAAAGAGATTGGGCTCTTTTTCTGGTTATTAAACTAATTACTGCATGAATTAGTTGTTCCTTTCGTGGCTATCTGTCAAATCTCCGTGATCAGTCAAGTGGAGATGAAGTTTGTCGACTATGTTCAGGCTGCCGAGGTGGTTTGATCTTTAAGTCTTTTGATTGAAACGTTACAGGTGCAAACGTTGACTGGTCGTTGTTGGGATGTATGCTTCTCGGATTATCGACCACCTAGTAAATTGGACGGGAAAACACAAAACTGTATCAACAACTGCGTGAATAGGATGATTGATGCCAGTAATTTTATGGTGGAACATCTACAGAAAATGAGTGCTACTGAAATGAGCTGAAATGGCCGAATTTTAATTATTATTGCCTGTGGACCATGAATTTTCAAAATATGCTAAAAATACTCGCTTATGTTTTTTTATTGCTGTTTCTCTTGATGTTACAGGTTCTGAATATCTGTAAATCCAGCCCTTAGGTTCTAAACTCAGCCATGATGCTAAGTATGCTTGTCTTTTATTTATCCAGTTATATCTGCTTTCATCGTAATTTTCATTCACGATTGTGACATGCCGTGATTTGTTGATTTGTTTCGAAAATCTTAATAAAGTATTGTGTTTTACTGTGTGTTTTATTGTGTTAGTACCAGTTATTGTGTGTGTTGAACATTTTATATTATTGAAGTCACACATAATGAATTCGATTGTGGGTTTATTTGCTTAGGGTAGAAATGATATTTACCGATGACATTTCTTCCTAAGAAGATAATGTTGGAATGCCAAAATATATCTGTATCCAAGAATTTATAGATTTTCTAGGAGTTGAACTTCCCAGTCTCAATTTTTGGCAGATTAGAGCATGTGTCGTCCTCACTGTAGAATAGAAAAGCATAAGTTTGAATAAATCATTTTAGAACTGATAGTTTTAATTGACTGCTAAAAGCTATTTTAGAAAGTGGCACTTTTTTATATGACGCATTCAACCCTAATTTCTGCAGTGGGATTGATCGTCTGTTTCCTGGACCGCACAACTTCTACTCTCCTCTTTTTCCACAGAACAACTATCATATACAGGTCATGACGACCCAGGAATGCAGGATGCAAGCATCGTATTTATGCGTGTGTATGTATGTACATTTGTAGAAATACAGATTATCTGATATGCTTTTAGCCTAAACGTTAGCGCTTTTCATATTGGAAATGTTTTACTGACCAGTTTACTTGTAGATAGAAATCAAACCTTGTGAATCAAAACTGTTGTATTGAGATGTCCCGTAGTGCTGGGGAGAGTGCAGATTTAGTTGGACTTCTGTTTTATTTCAAAAAAGATCCATTTTTTTCAAAAATCAATGAATGGCGGCTGGTCGCTTTTCTGTTTTTTGTTTTTTATTTGGAAGGGCAAAATGGTTGAGCTACTGCAAAGCTTGAATGTTTTGAAGCCAACATTACAACAAAACAAAAACAACAAACAACAACGACAACAAGAACAAACAGCAACAACAAACAACAACAACAAACAACAACAACAAACAACAACAATAAAAAATAACAACAAAAAAGGACAACAACAAACAATGGCAACAACAACGACGACAAATAATAACAGCAACAAACGACAACAACGACAAATAACAACAAACGAAAACAACAATAACAATAACAACAACAACAGCAATAACAATAACGACAAAGCAATAATAATAACAACAATAAAATTTTGAAATGAGATTGAATTCAATTCCAAGCCAGTTATAAAGGCACTAAGTTCCAATAATAGTACTGACCGAAGGTACCAGAAACATTGTTGGTCCCATATAAAAAATAGATTGCAACATTAGCATTGAAAGTGTTTCGTGAGTGAAGCAGGGAAATCGAGGCGTGGCGTAGTTAAACTTGAGTTTATATTAGCTAAAATTGCGTCAGAGAAATAATCCTCATCACTGTTAGGATCCAATTAATCTTGGCCGACGGGGTTGGGGCTGAAGGGAGCAAGGACTACTGATTTGTTTTGAATGCATTTGAATAGGATGGCTAAATGTGTAAGATCCCGAGTTAAAAGAAAATAGAAGCGACAAAATTCCTTCCTTTCATTTTCTTTTTTTTCGACTTCTCTAAATTTTAGCGAATGTTCCATGCATTTTCCGGAACATTACTTCATTTTGCTGCTACTTCAATCCTAAGCAATTTATTGTCATCTGTCTAATGAGCCAAGTCGATTGAAACGATTATCTGCTATCAAATGAAGTCATCATATTACTGTTATTTTTTTTTGTCTTCATTTGGTTATATCCAAGTATTTACTAGACCTGGTTGTTTGGCATCTTTCCGCTCCATTTCAGTCCCTAATCATTCATTCGATTTCAAAAAATTTAATTTCCAGCGACTTGTGAATTAGCTTATTTCACTGCATTGAAACAATTTTTTAACTTGATCATTTCCAACCCTCTGAACTACCATATTTCCGTTTCAGACTTAGAAATCAGTGTAATTTACAGTAATGATATGCCCCAATTACTTTTACTGTATTTCATCCTGCAGGTGCCGCTCATGGCAAGTGTCGACATATGCCAACATTGCCGTTGTGACCGACATTCTTATACTATCAGCTGTACGGGGTATAACATTTTGTTACGGTCAGTGATTGCACCGCATTGGGCCAAGACTCTGCATCATATGTTCATGCGACATTTGCCTCATTTTGTTCATAATGAAAATATTAAAATTCTCCGGATCAACTTCTGCGACTTGACACATATTCATCCATTGTCGCTTACTTCGTTACCAAATCTGGAAACGTTACATCTTGCTGATAATATGCTAACAGATCTACCATCGGAATGTTTCTTTGAACTTACCAAATTGCGGATTGTAAATCTGGCACGAAATCTGTTCCGTGACCTGAATCTAATCAGTGAAACGCTTCCAAGAAGTCATATTCTGGAACAATTCAGCATAGGTGGTAATCCAGTAGAGATGAGTTCAGTTGGTATTCAGCTTCCTTTGGCTCGACAATTGCACCGATATGAACACCAATATGGAAACGGTCAACGATTCTACTATAACTTTCTTGCCCAGTATCCGATGCAGTGCATCAGAAACGTTCTGTCGTAGCATGCGAATTTCGAATCAGCAATGGTTCATTCTTCGTGAATTAGATTTGTCTTCTCAGGAACAGCTTGCAATTCAATCATCACTTCTTCTTGTTATTAATAATGTTAGCACCCTAAATCTCGGTACAACTAAATTTCCCGACTCATTTCCTGATTAGCTTCACATTTCGAGTCGACATCTAAGTATACCATTTAGCATTCTTCCTAATATAAATCATTCTTGGGAATGGTGCGGTCAATATCTAGAATGGCTTGACATATCCCATATTAATTTACGCACTCTCATCATTCCAAGACATTGTAAGATTCATTATTTAAAAGCGAACGATAATCATTTGGATAAGGTTTTCATTCGAGCTGGGAAACTTTATTTCTGGAACGAAATGATCTGTCTTCTTGGATTGTACCTCTACCTGGTACCACCTTTAATCATATGTTGACACTTTCCTTATCTTCCAATAGAATACGTTATTTACCCGAAAATGCTCTAGCATACTATCCACAACTTCAGCACCTCGATATTTCTCAAAATGTTTTGACAAATCTATTTACTCAGTCGTTTCCGACAATTGGAATACAAATTCGCTCCATCAATATGTCGCATAACAAACTCTCTCGATTTGTACACCCGCTATTACCATCTTTACTGCTTCTTGATCTCTCTAATAATGCCCTTGAAGGTTTAGACTCTTATTTGTTAGCAGGAACTCCTCTTCTCCAACATTTTTACCTAAAATCAAATGTTGGCTTATTTTCAGAATGCAGTAGAATGTCTGAATGTTGAGTAATGTCCCTAAATCAGCTTGGAAATCTGATCGATTTGGACATTTCTGATTGTAATCTAGAATCACAGCCAGATCTTTCCAATTTCCAAGCAATACGTAAACTTGACTTGTCTGGGAATCGATTACCATCTCTAGACGGAGCCTTACTACCTCGCAATCTGTACTATTTGGATGTAAGCCAAAATCTTATCCATCATTTATTCAATAATACCTGTTTGAAAAGCAGTGAACTTCGCAAAATGGACATATCACGGAATCCACTCATTTGTCATTGCACATTGTTGTAAATCAGACAGTGGATCCCAAATGACACATTTTCCACTTCAACTAGCGATTTGTATTACTGCTTTTCCGGAAGTCAGCAATATTCTTTGCGAAACTATTTAAATAGTGCAACAGCATGTCTTCCGGCTAGCTCAATTTGATTTCCAGAAGTATTACTCACAGTAATCTGTTGTCTCCTTGCTGTCGCTATCTTCACACTTTTCATCGCTGCAAACACCAAAATGTCACGTTGTGACAAATGCTTACCACTTACTTACAAACCTCTCTGTACAAATAGCACATCACCTGCCGTTGAGATTTGACTTGCTGAGATGAGGAGGATATAACTGATATATCTATTATGTATGATTGCATACTTTGACAATCTGTGTGAAATTTAGTATCAAATAATGAAGTTTCTTTAGCAAAATCTTCTGTCTCACTAATGCATCATTATGGAATTGTTAAATGACATTCTGTTAATTCTTCAAAATCCTTTTTTTAATTTTTTGGTCTGAATTATCCAATAAATTGTTTCTTTTTACGAAATGTAAAATTAATGAACATGTTGCCTTTCACTCCTCAATAGTAATTGAAAATGGGCGTAGAGCTGTACAGAATAGTTCCTGGTCATTAAAATGCAATATGGAAAATTTGTTTTAAATGGTAAAAAAATGCATTATAAATTTGGAGTTCAGATTTCTTATTTTGAGATCTTTTAAGGTTATAATAACAATGTTATTAACAAATCCGAAAACTCTGCAATGAAGTTTGTTTTTCGGCTATGACCGAACAGGAAATATGCACTTCGAAAACAAAATGTGTTCATCTACAAACAAAACACTTCCAGGTTAGCGGACGGCAATTCAGAAACGGCAGTGAGATAAAAATGCGATTAGATTCCAATTAGATTAGTAATAATAGCTAGCACTCATTACATTATTTAGGTCATCATACTGATATTCGACTGATTATAATGAAGTCAACTTTTATTACTGCTATCATTATTACTGTCAGTAGCTGTGTAATCTAATGTACATGCTTCTGAACTCACTAAAAATGAACTCCTCCATCATTATCATCACATCCTTTTCGAGATGATTTCGCAAGAGCGGTAAAATTATATGAGGAAAATTTTCAGTTGCTAACACCCAATATGTCGGTACTGTACAACAGAAACCAAATAACAGAAGTCATGGAGGAACCTTAAAATTCTAATTGTCAAATGTTCTATTCAATTCATCCGTTGACAGGGTTTATTCATGGAGTATCTTCTTCAGTAGCTTTACCCGGGATATCGGCAACAGGTACAGTATTGTTGCCATACTGTAATAATTTATTCAAATCGAAATTCACATATCAGATTTAAAAGGGAGATAGATATTAACAAAACCTTTTTGAAAACTTGAATAATTATGATCGAAATCAGTGTGTCAGCAAATATAATTTTGTTCAAATGATTGAGCACTGCCTTTCAGTGTGCTTTTCGCGTCATCACTTTATTGAATTGCAACATAAACGGGAGAAAATTGTATATATTTTTGAATTGGCTTTTCGACCATTGCTATGTGATATGCGGTGGATAAGGCGATGAAATGCAATTCCCTATGGAGAAATTTTTTTGACTTCTCTTCTTTCCATATCAGCAATCATTTTTTGTGGATATCTTTTTGAACACCATCCGTATCACAGTGGTAAAGTAAATATAACTAAGTAAATAATGAGTGTCCTATAATGCAAAGAACTGAATGATTGGGAATCGATCTGTTGTTCTTTTTATAAAAATAACAGACCCTGTAACAACGTTCTTGTTCTCGCTTCTTCTGACCTATCTGCTTCCGGAATTTGACTGTGTCTTGAAGCAACTGTTTAATTATATTCTCTGCTCATCTTAAAGGAATATTCTGGGACAAAGCAGAGTTTTCATGTAGAATTGTTTGCATGCCACAGCTTACTCATTCAGGTTGAGATTACTAGAGGAGAGACAAATGAACGTTACCTAATCTACCTTAGAAGATGGCATTCCCCTCTAACAGTTTCAGCCGGGGAGAGACAAAGGTGCCATCCCATTGTCCCATATCACTCAAATATCATCGAGAGCTACAACCTTAATCAAAATGGTACTCCCGGAAAGAAAGAAAGAGAGAAAGAAGGAGAATAGTCAAAATTCGAAGCAGTTGGCAGCGCGCCAATACGAGGTGTCTGTTATATAGAACAGATGGAGTCTGCTAGAGGAGGGCGTCCGTTCTTCCCTTATTTCGTTATGGACGTCAGATTTATGGGTGTCAACCCGTATGATGACATCCTTTAACCCTTTTTGTTTCATTTTGTTGAAGTCAACAATTACGTCCTTCAAGAACAGAATGACCATAAGAGGTTACTGAATGCATTCCAGCAATATTCTGCATTCCTCCGGACTCCTGATTTCATGATGATGATATTACACTGTATTCATATACTATTATGGATCTCATCACTAGTGCTAATACAGTGTAATTACAGATATAGGATGCTCATGGATGAAAACTTCTTTATTGGGGATGTATGCTCAGGTGGTGTCACATCTCAAGACCATCACCATCATCATCAAAAAGTGGCACCTTGCTCGAGTTCAACCTCATCATGTCCTCCAATGGTATACCGAAGTCAGAAGCATTCCCGTTTCGCACTTGAACAAATGAACGAAATGCGATCGGATGGTTCTTTGTGTGATGTGACGTTGGTCGTTGGAACCGTCCATATCAATGCTCACCGACTGCTGCTTGCTTCGTGTTCCAGCTACTTCCGTGCTATGTTCACCTCAGAAATGGCAGAAAGCCGGCAACGTTAGCCTTTCTTTCATTTCAGCCTAACAAATATATGGACATCTCTACCTGAAAAGAAAGGTGAAAATGTATAATTTGATAGACCAACTCTGGAAAAGGCTTTGTCTGTTGTCATTTTCTTCATAAGAGGAAAAATTGCTTTTTCCACGTTCCCCTTTCTTTATCACGAGCTAGTTGGAAGGCTTCCTAAATAGTGAAATATTCAATTTCAAGAAGAAATTCAAATGGTGGATATCGAACCTCGCACATTACAAGCGCTTATTAATTTCTGTTACACGGGTGAAATAACAATTGCTGATTTCAATGTTCAGTCAATCCTACCGGCTGCATGTTTGTTGCAGCTCAATGAAGTACAGGTCATTATATCTTTATCACTTTAACTTTATTTGTTTGTCTGGGTAGCTAACTTAAATCGATAGTCTAGAATTGACATATGGTGTTTGCAGGAGGTTTGTTGTGAGTATTTGAAAAAGCAATTGGATCCAACGAACTGTTTAGGTATACGGGCATTTGCCGACACCCATGCTTGTCGAGATTTAATGAGAATTGCCGATAAATTTACTCATCACAACTTTCAGGTCTTTCTTTTAAAAATTAGTGTCTTCTTAGTGTTAGAGCGTTGGCCTTTTCACATCCAATCTTAGAGTTAATCATCCTAAATATTCAAAAACTTGTGACAGTTTTTAATTTTGAGTTCAGTAAAAGATAAAACTGCAGGGTGTTGCCAAAAGTGAAGAATTTATGTCACTGCCTGCAAATCAGTTAATTGACATCATATCGAGTGAAGAACTAAACGTTCGATCGGAAGAAGCTGTTTTCCGAGCTGCGATGGCATGGATTCGCCACGATCTTCTTAATCGACGTCAGTTCTTGTCGAAGGTCTCGTTCTTCGTCCATTCCTTTTATTTTTTATGTTGTTCGATCTATGCATAGTTAGGAAAACATTTTTGTTCCGAAGCTACAGTTTCTTTTTAGGTCCTCGAGCATGTCCGTTTGCCTCTTTGTCCTGCCAAATTTCTGGTTAGTGTGGTAAGTGAAGACCCATTAGTTAAAACTGATGCGCAGTGTCGAGATTTGGTTGACGAAGCTAAGAATTATCTTCTCTTGCCTCTGGAAAGACCGAATATGCAAGGACCGAGAACAAGGTATCCTCTGGACCTTCTAAAACATTATTATCTTCTAAAATGCAATAGATTTTGTCATTTTGATTCCCGTGAGTCGTAACTGGTAGCATTCAGAAGTAGGAAACCGCTACGTTACGGTGAAGTTCTGTATGCCGTGGGCGGTTGGTGTAGCGGTGATGCTATTGCCTCAGTGGAACGCATGGATGGTCGAACCGGCGAATGGCGTTGTGTTGCTCCAATGAGTAAACGACGATGTGGTGTTGGTGTAGCTGTGCTTAATAATTTATTATACGCCGTAGGAGGACATGACGGACAGAGTTATCTGAACTCTGTTGAAAGGTGGTCGTGCATATAATATTACTTTTGTTCTTTTTTAATTGCTGTTGATGGCAGCTCGGTCGAAAAAGTTAGGTTTTGTTGGTATTGAAATCAAAGTGCTAGCAAATCAGTAACCGTTGTTACATATTTCTAATGCGGACAGCTGCAATAGAAGTGTTCCTGTTACTATTGTTTTTATTGCTTCTTATAATTCAATAGGAAAATCTCAACAAGAGTTGCTGATCATAAATATAATAGTAGACACATTTTAGAAATGATTTAGATATGATCCAGCAACAAATCAGTGGAGTAGTGATATTGCGCCGACATCCACTTGCAGGACATCCGTTGGTGTGGCGGTTCTCGGTGGTTTGCTTTATGCAATTGGTGGTCAGGATGGAGTTTGTTGTTTGAATGTCGTAGAAAGGTTCATGTTTATTTTTACAAGTTCGATAAGAAATGAGGATCGGAGAGTTAGGTACTTAGTTATTTTGATTCAACATGTTGAAGCTTCAATTTACCGCTTTTAATAGTACTTGACGGTGCTGCTAAAAGCTTTCAGGGAATCTTGTTACAGATATGATGCACACCGAAATGAGTGGGCCGAAGTAGCCCCAATGAGTACGCGCAGATTAGGCGTATCGGTATCAGTTTTAAATGGTTGTTTGTATGCTGTAGGTGGTTCTGATGGACAGAACCCACTGAATACTGTTGAACGGTATGTTACTGCTTCTATTGGACCTTTCATTTATTTTCGATTACTTCAGTTGAACTTGAAGGAAATATCTGTTTCAAAAATAACTTTAAAGTTACTGGATCACAATGTAAGAACTTGACCACTATCAAATTATTATAGTTATGATTCGAGAATTAACAAATGGATGACGGTAAAATCAATGAATACGAGACGGAAACACTTGGGAACTGCTGTACACGATGGATGTTTATATGCCGTAGGTGGTCGAGATAATGCTTGTGAACTATCATCAGCAGAGAAGTACAATCCGAACACAAATGAATGGATCAATGTTGTTGCAATGAACAATCGCCGATCTGGAGTATTCCTTTTACTCACATTTCAGATAACTGATGTTTATGTGTGATGCTTCTGGTATTGTCGTGTTTTTGATATTATCTTGGTTTTGTTCTGGCAATTTTTAAGATCTGAAATTGGATATTCATGACGGATTTTTAAGGTACTACGTTTTAAGATATTTTTAAGGTGTCCACTTTATGAGAATGTACATTCGCACTTTAAAGTTTATTTGTTACCGTTCGTCAGCAACTGTTTCAGTAATCATCGCTTATGCAGTACATGACTGCAATTAGCAACAAGCCTGAATCATACCTTTTGCTGCCGTTTTGAAAGAGAAGTGTCTGCTGCAGGCAGTTGTGAAAATACTGATGGTTATTCTCTTATAATCATCATATAAAAATACTCCCAAACAGTACTGATCCTCCAATATCTTTGCTGCGTTTTTGGAAAGCAATTTTTTTGATTGATGTGAATTTAGGTGGGTTTGGCAGTAGTGAACGATCAGTTATATGCAGTGGGTGGTTTTGATGGTACAACGTATTTAAAGACCGTGGAAGTTTATGATCGAGAAATGAACCAATGGCGTCAATCGGGATGTATGATATACCGACGACTTGGTGGAGGTGTTGGAGTGGTTCGACTAGACCACGACCAATATATGCCCTTCAATCCGGACTCTAATTTAGCGCCTTTCGATGACCCTCCTTTGATGTGAATTTCCGAGATTTCCGTACACCTCAGAGTTAGTTAGAGAACTGACTCATGTATGATGATTCATAGAAGTTCAGGAACTGTGATTCCATACTGATTCGTATATGTAATCTGTTCATGTCACATTGCTTTGTATTGTGTATTTATGATAAATTATACCAGTATCTCATTTTGTAAGACATAGGTTCTTTTCAGAATAAATCGCATCATTTTGTCAGGATCTTTCGGGAGAAGAGTGAATTCCAAAAAGGTGTATACGTCGTCGAATTTGAAAGGGAATGCTTTTGTAAGGTTACAGCTATATTTGGGCAAATGTGTCGGATCTTTGGAACATAGAACCCCTTTCTCTGTAAAAATGAGACATTGCAGTGACAAAAGAACTAACAGTCCACTGTTTGGAAGTTGCGACGTATTGTAAGTTCCATACACTGGGTTCATTTCAAAGTATTCGAGGAATAAATTGTTTCAAGCAGCTTAATCAATCCCAATTGATATGACATAATAAGCAGCACTGTTTCTGTTTAAATTTTCGACAGTTTCAGAAGCCCAGAAGATCCTTTGTTGCAGCTATGATATCGCCATTGTGCTCAATCAGCTTTTTCTCAGCACGAATTCTTGGCAATTCCAATTCATCCATCTGAAAGATTATTGGGTCTTATCGTACTCGAATTTTAAAGGAAACAGAAATTGAAAAGAGAACTATAAAGATACGACTGTAACAGCTTTTGCCATTTTTGATGCGTATCATTATTTCAAAATGTATCTTTGATTTAACTACTAGAGGTGCCACAAGTATTTTCGACATAAAGAACGAGGCATAGTGAGATTCATCATATTGTGTTGCATATTTCAGAGCAATTTCTGTTCATAACATCGATAAGATATTAAAAAACAAACTACTAAACCATACATTAGTTGCAAATGACCAGATGTTACCAACTCATTAATGACTATTGTTAATGCCAGCAATAAATCAAACATAGCATCAGTTTATTCCTTTGCAAAAAATAATAGATCGATATAACTTACGATAAGCAGTACGTCCTCTTTCCTCACACTGACCACTTTCCCACTTTCTCTTAACGGTCCACTGGGTCCACAAATCAAGCTGTCGAGTTTCTCATTCGACACTTCTCGACCGATGTCGTTGTCTTCATTGAAATCAGTGACCTGCAAAATAATGATTCATATTACTATTTCCATAATTTAACGATTTTCTATCAGTATACTAAGATAACAGCAAACCTTTTCAAGATCAGCCGCAGCCCAGTCCTTACTTTTCGATGTATCTTTAGCCACTCGATCAGATTGATCCTCGATTCCATTTTGCTCGTCCTTCTCCTTCGCTCTCATCTCTGCAACCACCTTATTAATTAGTCAACAATCAACACCAACCCTCCCGCACTTCCACTAAATTACCTCTAATTACTCCGATAATTCAATCGAACAACTTCTAAAGCACGAAAGCGCCACCGAGAAACAGACTTGCCTGTTGAGAAGTGTTGCTTAATAAAGTGGCATCCAAATGTTATTGTCATGATGTTGTGGAGTTAGCAGGTCATAGGTGACGTGAGGCGTGGAGCTCTATGAGCTGCAAACTTCTTCAATGAGCATAACGCGTGTCGTTATGGATATATCCACCTCAACAGCATTACACAAGCAGGGAGTTTTCGATATGGATAGTAACGCCATTTACAGGTATTGTACACTGGTCATTGTCAGATTTGTAATACCATCATTATTTATAAATAGCAGCGGGAACACTGTGATGATCATGAAATATTCCAGTCAACATAGAAGAAAAAGTCCGTTGACCTAATGATTTTGTCAACAGTTGATTTATTACAGATCGTTATTGGTGATAGGTCTTCTTGCAGTGATTATCGCAGTTTGGATTGTCATCAAAATTCTAAGGTAACTGTATTACTTACAAATAAATCATATTTCTGAGTTGACGAGAGAATGATGTCATGAGATAAAGGAGACGTAAGTTATAAATTAAAAGTAATGTGTTTCTTGTGTGTATTCATCTCCTTCGTACATTGTAGAGTTAGGAATAACGAAATGCGTATTCGACGATATGACATTCTCCCAGCGAAACAGCTTGTTCTGGATCATATTGATTCTGAGGACAGTGATGACGAATTATTCGCTCCAGTACGAAGGGATGATTCCACCAGACATCTTATACCAGAGAACACACTGTAGTGGGCATACTTTTAGGTAATAAGTACTTTTATGCATATTCTATTACAGTTTGTGATCGTCCTTTCTCGATCAGAAATTATTAGGCTATTCTCATCTTTCTTACTTTCATCGCTCATTTGTCCAATAATAAGTGTATATTCATATCTTGGCTACCTTTCATCCTTTATTTTTCAGTAATAAATTCATATTCTTTACTGGTCCCATTATCTTTATTTACTTTTTCTCTTCAGTGTTATGTGATATTAAATGTCAAATGTGCATTTGCATTTCGGTTTTTTGTCACTTTAGTGGTATTGCGACAAAGCCTATATCTCCTTTTTTTTGTATTTGATATAAACAAATTATCCTTGTTCTTTTTTAAATCTAATGTTAGCATCATTAAATTGGTGAAGAAATCTACGGAAAGTTGTTTGCGGGCTTCAATTATTGTCGTGATTTATAAGCAGTTGATTCTTGTTTCTCTATATAATAATATGCTTCAATTTCTTTTCCTTTTGAAGATATTTCGGTTGTACTATAATAATTATTAATTGCATATCAACATGATTTTATGCATTTCTATCTCATTTAATTGATTAGCACTTTGAGTTGGCAAATTTCCATTTTCTCTATTTCATTGTAACTTGTACTGTGTTGCATTTCTTTTCTAATAATGAACCATATTAGCTTACTTGAAAGCAAAAGATTATCTAGAATCTCATTACATTCGTGTATCCGGATCCTGAAAACATATCATACTTCTGTTGCTTGGGATTTTAGCGCCGCGTAGAGACGTTCAGTATATAATGACCTGTTTATATGTGCTTACTTTTAGTCCATCTAATGACTATAATAATAAAACTTTTTGGTTTTATTACAACTAAAACTTAGCTTATTTCACAGCAAGTTTGGCGTACTTTAATAAGTGCGTAGGTTAATGTTTGCCATTCAGTTCGGATTCTTCGGTTTGCAAAACAGATCGAACAAAATAACTGTCCCAATATTTTTTATGTTTCCTCAACAGTTGCAAAAGAGTTAGAGTTTTTTGAAAATAATCTTCAAGGTTACATTTCCCTTTTTCCTTATAAGCCATTACATTCCTGTAGTTTAGGTCCTATTGTTGGGACTTTACTAAGAATCAAATAAGTAAGGTGCATTTACTGTGTGACTTGTTTTCCGTAACTGATCGCTATAATTGACATCATCGGACGGTATTTGCTTACCATAAAAGTGTAGTTGAAATTTCCAATTTACAAGAAAAAGAAGAGGGAGGAACACTGATATTTTTCGCAAAAACAATGATGCATTTTTTCAATTGATTGACTTCCCGTAAAGGCTCTGTTATACTAAAATTCAGATATGCCTGGAGCAATGGATAGAGCTTAATAAATAAAGCGATTTTTTTTAGTATGCGATTAATGATGCAATAAACTTGTCATTTTTAGCGACGACGATCAGTACAGTCCTCGAGCAACAAGTATACAGTTACAACCTATTGGAACTGAAATTTTCGTAAAGCTGTCAAAACATTAGAGACAAAAATGGTAGCATTTTAGCATTCTTTAATCTAATTTGTTT
>NW_018108233.1:216061-218225 GCF_000183805.2 Loa loa | reverse complement strand
ATTTTTTTTAGTATGCGATTAATGATGCAATAAACTTGTCATTTTTAGCGACGACGATCAGTACAGTCCTCGAGCAACAAGTATACAGTTACAACCTATTGGAACTGAAATTTTCGTAAAGCTGTCAAAACATTAGAGACAAAAATGGTAGCATTTTAGCATTCTTTAATCTAAATTTTGTTTTTCTTTTTTTCATATCTAGAAAATGTTCCTATTGGATCATGCTATCCTTAATGCATTAACTTACCCTCAGCTCGAGTAGGTCTTGGCTTCTTAGTCATTGATTCAAGCATTTGAGTAGCACACACCACGGGCTTCCCGACCACATTGCATCGTGCGATTAGCATTTTCTGCGCTGCGAATACTTTCTCAGTGGGAATTTCAATACCCAAATCACCGCGTGCTATCATTAATCCATCTGCTTCTCTGATTATTTCATCTGCGCTAAAAAGTCCTTTGATATGTATATATATTTTCCATTTCTTTACAAAAGAACACTTCCCACTACTGTTCAGAATGAACATAAGTGACAATTTGCTGAGAATTTGGAAGCAATGTATTTTCACTTTTTGGAAATGAAATTTGATTATCACTTGCTTGTCATTAACTTATCAATAATTAGCTCACTTTTCAATGCCTTCTTGATTTTCAATCTTTGCTATAATTTTAATAAATCTTCCTTTCTCGCCAAGATTACGCCGGATTGTACGTACGCCTTCAGCGTTCCGAATAAACGATGCAAATATCATATCAACACCCTGCAGAAATAAAACTATCTTTAAGTTAACTCTAATTTAAAGGTGAAAACTTTAGAGAAAGTTCGTAAATTGGAACCTGTTCGACACCGAATTTTAAATCTTTAATGTCTTTATCGGAAACGGCAGGCAAGTCGCACTTAGTACCAGGAAGATTGACCCCTTTTTTGCTACCTAATTTGCCTCCATTCTCGATCGTACACATTATATTCTTACCCTCTAAAATGACAATATTACTCGATTGTTTCAAATGAAAGTAATAAACAGTTTTCGTTATGTTTGTACTAATTAAAGATGAATCAAATCAAAGGTTTGATTAAAAAATGACGTAATGCTGATGTAATTGGTAATAATTTGTAATTTGGGTTCAGAAGTAACCCCAAAATTATGCGCCTTAACTGGCTGAACTTCGCAACTTGCAAGTTTTTACAGCTGATCATCACTGAATAATAGAATAAATGTTCATACGGATGCTATCCACCACTACTGAAATGAGTCCATCGTCGATGAACACATGCGCCCCAGGCTTCAGAATTTTTGGCATGTTCTCATAGTCGACATATAATTCATCAGCACTGCATTTCGAAGCTACAGCCTTGTCTGTCGTGAGCTTGATTTTTGCTCCTTTTTTCAGTTCTACTTCCGCTGTAGCTGACTTGAAGGAATGACAGATTTTAGGGTCCCCATTAATTATTATATAATTATTTTAGCAATTAGTTCCTCTTAAGTCAATCAAAACATTATTCAAATGGTTAAGCTTGCAAACCTTAAATTCAATGATGTGGATTTTTTTAAATTGTTTTTTAAGGCTTTAACGTTTCTTTAGTCTTTGCCAGTGCTTTCCAAGTACTGTTGTGAAGCATAATTGCGTTGCTAATACAAAGCAAAACCTTACATAATCAAAGGACGTTAAGGACTTACTGCGCACCTTGCGCAGGAACAAATATCATATTTCTACGGATCTTATGGTTTTGGAAACTTCGCAAGTTCTAAGCAATGAACTTTAGACTAAAATAAGCCTAACATATCATTCCTGTTTTTCCGATACTTATAGTTGGAACATCAGGAATTTTCGGATAGATCTGTGCTTCACATTTAGCCTATTTATAATTTGTTGCTTAATAATGTACGATGCTCCAATGAATTTACTGGTGTATAACAACTTACCGGGGCTAGAAACTTCTAAGGTTTCTGAGAAATTGTTGAAAAAACTTTGAAAGCAAAAATTGAAAGAACGATTGGACCATCTTGGAATTTAGACATTATGTTTACATGATTGATATTCATGTCAGTACTTCTCGATTTCAGTGGAACAAATTCGGTAATATAACAAGTGGAAAAGTGACCTATTATCACCATCAATCCATTTACTTCTTTTTCTAACTTTTGTATCAGGATGTAGAATTCAG
>NW_018108233.1:190244-215721 GCF_000183805.2 Loa loa | reverse complement strand
AATAAGCCTAACATATCATTCCTGTTTTTCCGATACTTATAGTTGGAACATCAGGAATTTTCGGATAGATCTGTGCTTCACATTTAGCCTATTTATAATTTGTTGCTTAATAATGTACGATGCTCCAATGAATTTACTGGTGTATAACAACTTACCGGGGCTAGAAACTTCTAAGGTTTCTGAGAAATTGTTGAAAAAACTTTGAAAGCAAAAATTGAAAGAACGATTGGACCATCTTGGAATTTAGACATTATGTTTACATGATTGATATTCATGTCAGTACTTCTCGATTTCAGTGGAACAAATTCGGTAATATAACAAGTGGAAAAGTGACCTATTATCACCATCAATCCATTTACTTCTTTTTCTAACTTTTTGTATCAGGATGTAGAATTTCAGAAACTCTTTCACTCGAATGTGACGAAATTCACAAAACATGCGCATGTGAAGTTACACAATATACATTGGACTTTAGCAGTAATGAGTCTGCACTTACGAAACAGACAACAGTAACAAGCAGCACCAATTGAAAATTCCTTGCCTAATTACAATAAGATGGCTAATCCCGGTATCAATCCAGTCGATATCTCTATGCTTAAATTGAAACACACCCGAAAGGTACGCCGAGAAAAATCCACGAGGATTGAAGTCATCTGAAATGTCTGTCCACTGTGAACTCTCCAGTGATGCTACCAGGAGATCTCAATTTGTTTTAAATAGAATCATCCCCCACATTAAGCCGTTCCCGTTCCCGTCGCCATGAAGGGGAATTTCGTTACGTTTGTTTTCGATGGAGTATATCTTCAGTTTTTTATATCGATTTACAATGAAGACATAACAACAAATTCTTTACTGAAGCTCTACCGAAGATTAAACCGAAAAACATCATTTTAATCGATAGTGAAAGGATGCAAAGAGAAAAAAACTGACAATGAAAGGATGACAGTTGAAGCTCCCATGGTAATAATAATCAAAATTATTGAAAAAACCTCACTAAAAATACAAATTCTAACAGGATAAGAAACAGAGTGAAGGATGGGAGGAGTGTCTACGAAATCGTTTACCACAAAATGTATGTTCAAGGTAATATTTAAAGCTCAGAAAACAAAACTGTTGTCAATTTCATTGTAAAAATTATTATAAAAAATCAAAATTATCACGTTAGTTTGAATCAACCCACATTTAAAACAGTGAGCATCGCTGAACATAAATACCATTATTCCCGAAGTGGAAAACATGCTCAGGAAAGCGAAACAAGACTCACACGAAATTAAAATTACCAGGAATATTTCATTACTAACTGACAGATCCTCTAAATAAAAATAATTATTTGTATAGATCGAAGCAGATTTTTCAATTGCTGAATTACTGTCAATGAATCAGAGAATTTCTTGTATGAAATATTTTTTCGTAGATAACAGTCCTATAAGATAATGACAATTTTTTTTCCAATTTTATGACGCCGTCGGTTCTAACAGGTAAAGAAGTAAAGCTGAAACAACTTAATGAGCACAGCCAGTGACCAATATAAAATTTGCAGACTACAGAAAAACAAAAACACTACACAGACATAAACACGAGAATTTACCGAATTAAAATCTAACTAAAAATTATTGAATTAGAACATAAGTAGTATGGGCTACAAGCAGGAACATTTTTGTTATGCTCAAAAAAAAAAAGCTTGATAAATAACGCTATAGAGCAAATTCATTAAGTTGGTAATCCATAATCTGCTTACAAAGTTTTATGTAGTGCAGTTTTAAAATTAATATATCTTATAAAGGAGAGGGTCGGGATAGTATTGTTGATAGATGATACTGATCGATAGTCGCCAATAAACTGGACTTTAAGGAATAGGCAAGCTAAATGGAAATGAACTGCGATTGTATCAGCATATTTAGGGTACCTTGATAATACGTAACGTGTTCGTGTGTCCGGCTCCTAGAAACATTTTCTATTCACATAACATACTTGACAAAATTATTCTTAATTTGGTTTGAAATTTGAAACTCATCCCACCTCATAAGAGTTAACTCTTTCCGATGTTAAATATAGCTGTTCCAGAATGGGCGTCTCAAATGAAGAAAGGTCAGGAAATAAGCTGACTTCAAACTCATAAGAATGAAAACAAGGAAACCTTGTCTCCAGCCAGTAATGACAACCACCAGGTCGTTCTTCTTGATAAAACCGCGGTCCTTACCAACCAAAATACCATAATTAATTCGGGCATCAACATCGCTCGACCAATCACTTTCTCGATTTGCTGGATATATTTTAGTTAACTTTGGATTCAACCTCTAATTCATGTTTCTAGCAACATGAGTAGTTTTTGCGGAAACAAACGATTTAATGCTTTACCTCCATATTGAAGAGGGAATATACCGCGCCAAAGATGAAGCTGCCGTGCGACATGTTCATCCCGACATATTGCAAAGATAGGCATCATTGGTCGATAACGAGATATCAAGCCGGCAGATCTGAGAAAAGTAAGCAGTTACATTTTGGAGGAGTTTGTTAGGAAATGCTGGACTAAGTATTACTAACTATTTAAGCTTTACTTGTTTACAATGTCCTTATACCATTAAGTATTTCAATAGAGTACGTAAGGCAATTAATAAGATTTATGGTCATAATTTATGATTTCAAATGGAACTTAAAACCGTTTTACTTAATCAACGACTTGAGATTGTCGGGAATCCTCATCGGTTTGAATATGTATTTATACTTTCACTTGAACATTTCAGTGTTTAAGATTATTTACGCGCTACAAAACTCTACAATGCACATAAATAGAAGCAAACCGTCCGGTAGTGGTGACTACAATCATTGCACTGGCATGGCAAGATGCCGCAGCCGAAGTTGCTGCAATGGCAACAGTGTGTGCGATATCCGTTGGTTTCTGGGTTGCATGAAGAAGTTCCTCGAAAAACCTCGTATGATACACCGCTGCTTCTGCTTCTTTGCAGATCTACAAATAAACTGTCTGAAGTGCAACATACTTAGTTATGTTCCTAAACCAGTGAAAACTGTCGGATTATTTAGTCAGATTATCTCTATATTATATATAGGATGCACAATGAAGTATGCAAGTATACTGAAAAGAAATAACTGCCCTGAAAGAAAAATAATTCCAGGCCAAGAATTCTTCCCACAATCGCAACCTTAAGTAGATAAGTACAGACTTATTGATTTATTGCGTACTATTGGAATACTAACCTGATGCATAATTTTGAGGGCTTCTAATGGATATTCACCCTTAGCAGTTTCACCGCTAAGCATCACGCAGTCAGCTCCATCCAGAACTGCATTCGCAACGTCACTACCTGAAATGAACTTGAGCGGTTAAGACTGCTCCTTGATAATTTTGCTTGTATTCTAACTAGTAACGCATTTATTTCTGGATAAATATGAACAAAGCTATTAAAAATCTAATACCCCCCCCCCGCTACCTTTTCAAGATTCCAATTCAAGAAAATCTCAAAGCTTAATATCACGGGGTAATCCAAGATCAATAACCTTCAGCACGAGTTGGTCTTGGCTTCTTTATCATCGATTCAAGCATTTGAGTTGCACAGATAACCGGCTTCCCTGCTCTATTACACTTGGCAATCAACATTTTCTGAGCCAAAAATACCTTTTCTGCTGGAATTTCAATACCCAAATCTCCACGAGCAACCATAACGCCGTCTGCTTCCTCAATAATTTCATCGGCTCTAGAAAAAACGACACTTTATTTTTTAAATTTTAGTTTTTGGAACCATTTGAGTAACGTAAGAAGTTGTATTAGTTGCAGATTAAGATACTATCATTATAATTTCAGATCCCATCTCACAATCCTGAACATAACCTATTACAAATACTGGAGAAACCACTCACTTATCAACACCTTCGTGATTTTCGATTTTTGCTATGATTTTGATGTATTTTCCTTTTTCACCAAGCACTTTTCTTATCATGCTGATACCGCTACCGTTGCGTATGAATGATGCAAAAACGATATCTATTTTCTGGAACATTAACAATAAATTACGTCATTCACTGAACTCCAGTTGGTAAAACAAGTAAGCCAACAATTTTTCTTGTGGAATATAAATTCCTCTGCTGTTATTTTTCAGTTTTTAGTTTAGAAATTTATGAATACCTGCTCCACACCAAATTGTAAATCCTTGATATCTTTCTCAGACACAGCTGGCAAATCAACCGGTGTACCGGGCAAATTGACACCCTTCCTGCTCCCCAACATACCGCCATTTTCAACGGTGCATAGTATACTTTCATTTTCTAGAAGACTCAAATCTTCAAAGGAATATGCAACAGAATTCACACTTTCAAAACAAATGTAAAAACCGCAATGTACTGATGATAGGATTAAGTATACAGCAGCTTCACATGGTAAGCGATTAAATAAAGAATACAATACAAAGGTTTTGAAATGACACGAAAAAAAAATTCTGAAAATGAGGATTTAGGAAATTCAGGAAATGCGGATTTACAGTTGAGCATGAATCCCATCCTTAGTTATAAAATTATGGTATAAGACTGTCATCTAAACCAAACTAGCCATATAATACTTCCTCTTACAAATAGATCTGCAAGGTTTGTGAAGTTTTGCTTTTGTTTTTTTTTAAGGTCTGTGCAGTTTTGTTTTTTTACAAAATGAGAGTAAATCCATTTACAAGGTTCAAAATTCCCAGCAGCGCTAGATGTTTACATATTTAGTGAATTGAAAATACTTTTTGTTCGATTAGAAAATAAAAATCACCGACTGAATTGACGATTAATGAAATAAGACCGTCATCAACAAAGACTCGAGAGCCAACACTAAGAACTTTAGTGATGTTCTTGTAATCAACGAAAACGTTTTGTGCTGTGCCTGAATTTTCCATGGATGGATCAGTGGTTAGTCGGATATGATTTCCTTTTACCAGTTCCACCTCTGCACTGGCACCCTGAATAATAAGAACTTGGAAATTCTCAGCTTCTTTAATTTTGTACATAGGTGTTACAAAAAAGCAGTCAAACTGAGCAACAAAAAAAAAGAACGGACTCCCTCCAGAAGACCGGTACGTATTTCTGGCCCCTTTGTATCAAGGGCGATTGCGACTAATCGTCGCTCGCTGAAGTTGTTTGCTGCTGACCGGACATTCGCTATTGTTTCCGCATGGTACTGAAATTAAAAGAAATGAATAAATAATGACTTGAATTCGAATTCCGATCTGTGACAGTTTCAAATCCCATATGCATTTGCATAACTATGGTTCCCCACTCAACCATCAATAATTAGACTCTGGCCACATTCTTTACTTCATATGATCCATGGCTGAAATTCAAACGGGCAATATTCATTCCGTTGATAATCATTTCTTGCAATTTCTCCACGCTTCGACATGCTGGTCCTAGAATTATTTAAAAGTTAAGCACTTCACGTCGACACCTTCTTTTAAATACTTTTATCACACATAACAAACTGACTGTCAAATAATGACTCCCACTTACCAATAGTACAAATTATTCCAGTTTTTCGGACTACACATGGCTGTTCGCGAATATTTAATTTACACAAGTGTTCCAAATTTGTACCTTCTGCTACTGATACCAATTTCTGCTCTTGTCTGTAAGATATATTTATGCATGTTGCAAGCAACGGTAACACTGTTCAATAATCAATGATTACAAATTTTCTTCACTGCCACTGAATTATTACCATCTTTGTATAATAGACTAAACATATCTTTTTAAAAGAAGTATGGCAAATTAATGAATTTAGAGATACGTTAGCATAATCGAATTGATTATCAAAATCAGCACCTATTCACATTTGAAAAATCGGTTAGGCCCGTTCGGTGGTTTAGTGACAATATAGCCAACATATACTTACTGAGAAAATATCTTTTGACAGAACAGTGACTTGTTTTCAAAAAGTAACAAAATCTCAAGAAAAAAAACTTCTAGTAACATCTGGTTGTGAAATCCCTTCAATTAACTCCCGGAATGATTTATTTGTTGGGTTTTATAAATCGATAACACGGATTTAAACAAACCAATTCGACATATTAACTTCTCCCTAATTCCGAACTGAGATTATTTTCCCAGCATTAAATGAGTAACAGAAGTAAAACCAAAATCATCCACACTGGTTGCTTTAGTGCAAATCTAAGGACAGAATGAACGCGTACTAGCAGTTGCTTAGTAACCATTCTTATTATCAGATAGATTTTGGCTAAATCAAAAACATTGTTTTTACTACGAGCTGAAAGACGGGACAGTCCAGCAATAGCACTCCAAATCAAATCTAGCATCCGTATGAAGAATTTTATCATCCATATAATTACTGAAATGATCGACTCACCTAACTTTACTCACAATTCACGTTTATTACAATTTTACCCAACATAATGCTTCACCTAGCAAGCTACTAATTGTTGTGACCAGCAGATAATTATCAGGAAATAAACTAACGAAATCAAGCAATCGTAATCACCGCGACATTTTGACACGAGTTCTTTGTCGCTATTGTTGTGCTGTGGCGGCCTCATATCTTAACCTCCTTACAGTGAAAGCTACAAATAGAATGAATCACTCCGGGAATTCTTCCAAAATATCGACGGTCGCGAATATCTACACCCCACTCGATATCTCTTCCCTCTTCCCCTTGACACGTCCGCACAGCGCACACATAAAGTCATAAAGAAGAGCTCCTCTATTCCAGCAGCTCTCAGCGAGTCCTTTTTTTGTGATGAAACCTTCGCAATCATTCAAACAGCTTCAGCCCCTATACGTATCACATTGTTTGGGACAGGAAGAGTGTCGCGCAGACACTCATAGGACGAATGAATTTAATGGCCCATCTCATCTGACCTTATTCGAACCCAGCTGTCTTTTCATCTTTGCTCTCCAGTCTTTACACCAATTCAGTCGGGTTCTTCATCGATTATTTCTCAAAACCCGATTGATATGCCCATTGAAATTTCCTAACTCATACTTACTATTTTGTGAAAGTTTAACTAACATATTCAAGTTGCAGTTAATTCTGGTTACATCAAAAGGCGACATCTAACTACATCAAATTTCAATAAAACTATTGCCTTTTTGGTAGCTCCACTGATTTAAAGGCCCTATCATTGTAATCCTACCACATTTTACGACATATATTGACATTTTATCAAAATTCTGATAAGATGAGATGAAAAATAAACTAAAATTTTCTATTTGCCAGGCAGAAAAGTAAATATCAGTTGTCACTTCCACTGCTGCTATTGCTGATCTTCAAGTTTGCAGTATTCTTTTTTCAAGAAATTAAAGCTTACATACAGTTCTGGGCGTAGGAGGACAAAAAAAGGTATGAGTCATAGATGTATGGCTTTTCTAAAGAGGAAGGGAAGTCTGAATTGAACTGAAATTGCTGCAAGGCCTCTTAGCACCAGCACCCCAATGTTTCGGAGGACAAAATGTTTCTTCCCTCATTTTTTCCGTCCTCTTCTTACTGCCACTCACTGCCAATGAAATGAAATTTATAATTATGCTTAAGTCAAACTATATTCCAAGTTCCCAATTTGTTCTACCAGTTAATTTCACTTTCCACATCAGCGGACTTCCAATGTTTGAGGAACAAATAGAAATTTCGTAATTCGTTTGGGAGTTTCGAGGTTACATCGTTAGAAATTACTGATTTAGGGAGTTAGAAATAATAAAAACACAAGAAGTGGAAACTCTTTGGCACTTTGTAATCCAAACATGCAGACAAGAGAAGTGAAATTATGTTTCATTCCGCCATAACTACAAAATCAATACTCCCCGTACCAGATATTTTCCAGTAGGTCAATTCAACATTTATAACATATCCTAGTCAGGTTGTATTTTTTCTTCCTGTTATAACCTTAAAACAATTAATGGGAGAATAAGGAGAGTAGGATTAAACAGGTACGTGATAGACTGGGAGTGAAAGATAACGAGTAATGGATAACAAACCGGAAATATTCTCCGCTTTTTTCTTCTTCGATGGTCATCGGACGCCACAGTCGGTCATTTTCAGTGACCTTCAACTTTGTCGGCTGTTTAAAATCAGTGTTCTGGACTTTGTCGTCTTCTTGCTTCATTTTCTGATGACGCTGTTCCTGGAAAAAGCGGTTTAGCAGCTGATTTTCGGTTTCGGAAGGATTGTTCCGAAACTGTTGCTTCTGACTTTGGTCAGCGCACCATTCTGGTCATCCTTATATAACCAATCTCTTAACTGAACTGCACTGAATAATAACATTAATGGCTACCTATAAACTCCCTTCAGGCAATTCCCATTTAAAAAATGCCTTTTCACGCTATAATCAGTTTATCATTTTTTGCACGAACCGGCAGCAATCCCCCGCTAACAAATAGTAATAAATTCGGCCTTAACGAAACAAGCTACCATGTCGCAAAGAAAATGGTGTAGAAGTTAGGATGAATTAATAATGCAAATGAAGACCACTATTTGCTATTTGCATATCCCCATGGATAGTTGAAGACAAATCCTGAAATTCTACTGTTCCAGTTTTGAAATAGCTCGGATTTGCTAACAATAAAAAAGGCACTACAAAAATTCCCAAATAGCGTCACAAAATATGAGAAACGCAACTGCACAACGAGTTTTACTTTTCTGCTGCAGACAAATTAGCTTTAAATGCAAATTGATGGTTTCCTTTCCTTCTCATAAAGGTAAAAGATGGAAAACGATAAGAACAATTCTTGCTTTCTCGTTTAAATAATGACACGAGAACAGTGAACCTACGAATTTAAGGATTTTATTATCCAAACTTTCAAGATTTTAAACATTATCTCATTTCGAAATTTTTTCAAACTGAAATGCGTTTCGCGTACGTACTCTTCTGCAGAAATCCATCATTTTCCAAAGTGCACGGTTCAGTTTTCAACCTAATTTTTCATTGAAGCTGCGAAAAGAATGAGAGAGAGAGAACAGTTGCACTCCGATAACCATCAATACATTCACTAAGCACCTGAGGATGATGCACTTCCTTCCTCTTTTGCCCAGAAACCCGTTGAGACGCATTTTCCGCCCAACTTTCTTCCTTGCTTTAATGGAAGTACAATCTTGCATTTCTTGTCAGATGTTCTTGCAACATATTTATGCATCTCTTCCCAGGAAAGATCATCGTCGTCATCTGTTGTCCTGTTTCTCCGTATCCACCTACCGTTTGAGACATCAGCACGGGAAATTTCATATTATTAAAGAATGAATGATTTTGAAAATCGAAAGTGAAGGGTATGTATATTTCTCAAGTTTCTAAACATTTTCTATATGTTAAAATCGATAAATAGATTGCCATTCTGGTGTGCAATTTATCTTATCCCGCAAATAAATAACTGGAATGAAAAAAGGGATAATAATGATAACCAATCAATGTAAGGAGGAAAGAAGAAAGTAACTGTTAGCAGAGAAATGTTCTCATTAAAGTACACAAATACATTATAAGAACCGTGTGACAAAGATACGGTAGGCCTTTCATCTATACCGTAGTTACACCATCCTTAACGTTTTTTAAATAATATTCAACCTGACAAACTTTCAAATCTGACTGTGAAAAGGTACCAACATTGTAAACCGCTGTATAAACATTGACGAAAAAGAGCGCGTGCAATGGTATGAGTGCGTGTAAGCGAGTGCGTCCGTACTTCTCATATTTATATGTATGTATGTATGTATGTATATGTATGTATGTATGTATGTATGAGTGTCCGTCTGTATGTTTGTCTGTTCATAGATCAAATAAAGTAAATAAAAATCTATGATGGCACTATAAAAATACTTTAGCAAAATAGAGGAAACATTGAGATGAAGCCGTGATTGCAAACAGAAAAGAGATTACACAACAGTGCTTCTGATAACAAACTATCTGAGAGGGTGAATTGTTTCTTTTGTTCTTTATCTTATCACTTAGAATATTTTCAACTTCAGAATCAATGCAGCTTTAATTCCTACAATGTTCACTCAATTTTTCTGCCTAAAGAGTGTTTTCATATAGACGAAAGAGGTCCCTTTCTGGTACTAAGATAACATGCACATAGCGATTTTCTTATTCAATAGAGGAAGAATGGAATCCAATATTTCTATGTTAGAACTTCCTTTTAGAGTGAGAAAATCTTTTACAAAGTTCATATTTAATGATCTGAATTTCAAAAAACACTTCCAGATGTGTGGTTCACTTCCCAAAAACTACGAGCTGTTTCGGCTCGGTAATTTCCGGTAGCTAGGATGAAACATTTTATAGGAAGACGAGAAGTATCCATATCACAATATTTACTTTTCCTGTTCCTTTTGGGGACAAATATAGAGGTGGGCACATATACCTAGCCTCCTGTATATTGTTGACAACTGGTAAACAATCTGAAATTTCAATGAATCCAAGTAAAAAAGTGAAACCGAAGCGCTTGGGAAAGAACTGGTCGTAAGTAAAAAGGAATAAGCCTAGAAACTGAAGATTTGAAATTCTAAAACTGGGCTTCGCTGTTTCTTTTTTCAATGTAGTGACATCCCCAATTTCAAAAATTTCGCCCACTTTTAAAAATCGAAAATTTTTCGTCATCCATATTCGAGGAGCAAAAGAAGTTAAAAATTATTTATCATTTTAAAACTTGATATAAGAAGCCCGCGATAAAGCACAATGAGTGCATATTACTATCTGATGTGAATTGAGGGCCAAGCTAAAGCATCAAATGCATTAATGAATCATGGTAATTGCACAAATGACAACTGCTCCATTAGTAATTTAATCTATATCTACATGACAAACAAATTCGCTTATCCGTCTTCATTAACATTCCAGCTTGTTTTTCTACGAAACTTTAGAATATATTTAAAATTTAAGGTGTTGCTTAAAAAACAATGGATAATACCATTGCATGCCCGAGAATTCGACAAAAAATTGGAAGATTAATTAGTTCCCAGAAGATGTTGGCGAATAAACTAAAGAATCATAAGTGAATGTGTAGTGATGTACTAACTAGCACGTATTATGTTGGATCGTGACTAAGACTAAAAAACATACAGTATGAGTAGGACAGATGCTATCACTTCATAGAAACTGTATACGTGCTCCTTATTTAGCAATGTACCCAAGGAGCCCTATACTACTAATGGGCGCTAACAGAGGGCTTTATCCGCATGAGCTAACAAAGGCGCTTCGTAAAGGATGTATATATACACCTTGCAGAGAGTAGGAGGACATTCTTCCTTTCTTTTATTCTCCGAATCGTTGTCTTCAAAATTATCTTGAAGCGACGACATCTATGGGATTCGCTTTATGATTTAATTTGTTTTGTAATTCTTAGTAATTATGCGATATAAATATTATTTTTTATCTAAGGCTTTAATAACCCAAGTTTGAGGTACAAATAAAAAGAAATTTTGTTACTCTGTGTTACGTTACGCAATACTTCAAGAATACAAGAAATTTCCCACTAAGAAGATAATGTAATCACAGAAATTTGTTGGTTTTAAAAAGTTTTAGTACTCTATGAAAAGTTGCAATTCAGTCTAAAGATGTCAGAATAATTGGCATATTTCAGGTAAGTGATGAAATATGAATGTATTATTTAGGAATTCACAAATAACGAAGTGAGATACTATCTTTTAGGGTACACGAGAACATTACAGATCTATCTCTAAGCATTTCATTCACCACTTTTGAACCAATAGCATTCATCAAAACGGCAAATTTTAAATTAAAGGGAGGGAGTCCCAGTTAAAATTCAAATTAAAGGAAGGAAGTCTTAATTAAAATTTAAGTTAGAAGGTAGAGAGTATCTGATATTTCAAATTTAAGCAGCCAAAATACTAACACTATATTGATCACAGCTACTGGCTTTTTACTTAGATGGTCATTAGAGCGTCGGTTATTTCCTGCAAGGCATTCTAATGACAAAGTGCTAATCCCAGTGGACAAATATGGAGGAATAGATCGGAGTACATGCATGCTACGAAAACTGGGATGGACTCCCGCATTTTAATCTAAGGCTGAACCAATTCCAATTCGTAAGCGAATGGTGGTGCTACGCTCCTTTCATTCTTACTCAGTATTGGAATCAACGAAGTATGCCTGATCTACTCATAAACTTTATACACTTTCTTGGCTTTGATTTGACGTCCTTTATGGTTGATAAAAGTAAATATAAACAAAAGAATGAAAGCCAAGAAACTAACGAAAGGGTTGGAAAGCATGAGTGGCCTGAACAACCGCCTTTTTCAAACGTTGCGTCATTTTGCCATAAAACTAAAAGAAGAAAACAACGATAAATAAAAAATATATTACCATAAAAGAGGAAGAAAAGTAAAACTGGAAGATTAGCTGTCACCTTACTATCAATCCTAGTAATTACCATCTCCATGCAATCAGTGAATGTTACAGAGAGTGAAAAAAAATTAAAAAGAATAAAGTGCTGGGAGGTGTTCAATCCAAATATTTTCAAAGAGGGCGAAAAAAACTGGGACAAGTTAGGGACTTAGTCAATGAAATTTGTCCTAAAAGAAAACGGAATGGAAGGAGGGATGGAAGTGTTACAGAGAATAAAAGAAACGAATCAAATTGTAATACTTCTGTCAGATATGATGCACTACAAGAAGAAAAAAAGTGGCCTTTAAACTAACCGCAAAACACGTTTCAATGGACTTGGAAGAGCTATGGTTGAGGTGATTCGACAATAACTTAATTTAAATCTGATGAATTTTAGAACTTGAATGAAGCGTTCCAAATAGCTCTCATTTTCTTGATTGGTAGTTTGTTCACTGGTCAGTTACCCATAATAAGTTTTAATCATTTCTAAGAAAATTTACTGGCTTTAATTTCATAGCTTCACTAATCCTATTCCTGAGCGATGCGATGAAAAAAAGAGCAAAATTTGTTATTGTATTTAAAAGTGATTGTGAACTGAAAACTTCACTTCAGGAAGTAACCTAAGATTTTTTAAAATCTCAATCTAATTTAGGAGCGTTGTTACAAACTGCAATCAAAATATGATATAATGTAACAGTTGTAGAAAAAATGAACTTAATAGTATAACCCTTCGAAAAAGATTGACTTTGCAGAAACTACGAATGTGAAGATAGACTGACTTGAAAACGATATTGCATGCACATCGTGAAATGAAATTATGCAATAAATGAATAATGGAAGATGAAAGAATTATTTTTCAAACAGTGTATGGAAAACAATAACCTTGGAGGGATAAGGGAATAGATATATCATGCAGATATCGAAGAGATGTTACTAATTGAAAGTAAGCGAAGTCATCTCATATGTCCTTCTTCAGAAACAGCAAATCTTTATCAGGATATGTTAACTCAATTCTGGCCTAACATAGGGAACCCTATCGTAATAAGTTAAAATCATATTCAAAACACTTTCCTTCCAAGTTATTTTTTAGATAAAATCGAGTTTTACAAGTTTTATTAAAAAGTAAAGGACTAAAATATGAACTTTCATTAGTGTGAAAGACTGGATAAAATATGTGACACTGTTTCTGTAAAATTTGCGAAAAGAAACTGAAATGTAGCATCAAAAAATTAGTTCCTTCTCCCTCAGTTAACCGGTTGCATCCGTTTAGCATGCCGAAAAATGATTTTGAAAGCGCCCTTCAAAAGAAACTGTAATCACTGGGTCATACGAAGACAGTTACCGCGAGAAAGCCTAAAATTAATTGATATAATTAGTTCAATTGGCTTATGGAAAGCTACACTGAAGAATTACTTATAAAAGATTGACTTCATTTAAAATTTCGAACAATTAAATTTTCCCTTCAGATCAAAATTATGTCATAATAATTGTACGCTATGAAAAAAGCTCCGAACATTTCCATAGACACTATTTATGGTAACATAATGGGAGGATGATGAGAAAAAACTGGAATATAAGAGCCAATTTAATACATGAACTGGTCAAAGGTTAAAATAAAGAACAAAAGACATACGTCAGACATTGCTTTCTTGTTTGTTCAGATAATCCAATTTCGATCAGAGTTTTCGGTAAACTTATTGCATTTAAACAACTGAAATATTTAATTCTTCTTGAAGATACAAAACTAATGGAAACAAATGCTACACACTTCGATTGAATGAGTATACTATACTATACTATCTTTACTATATATATATATACTCCATACTCTTTATAAGAAAGTGTGTGTCAAATGCCTGATTATGATTGATTTGCGCGTTAAAATGCCATTTTAGCAGCTTTACAAAAAAAAAAAAGCAAAAAAAAGAAAAAAAACTTGTCAACCACAATGCATGCAAAATGTCGCCTATGGTTTTAAAGGAAGAGATGTCTATGCAAGACTAATTGCTGATATGATTTGAGCATATTATCGGAAGTCACAAATCAGCACTTGTCATTACTTTTAATTTTGGGGCAATAATATGATTTAGAGCGAAGAAGTCAAAGCAAAGTTAGCGTTTCACCATTTAAAGGAGCCCTATAGTAAATATGATATTACTGGCTATAAATCATCGTTCTTACTCATAGGAAAAAAAAAATCAAAGCTGTGATATTTTGCTTTGTTAGTAATTTGAAAACTGTATCGCTTGATGACACTTCCCAGGCCCTGAGCTTCTTATGACGCACAACATATAAGTGCCATTTTGAAGCTAATCAAGGACTACTTGTTTGAAATGCCATCATTGTTTATCTGTCATCAACGAAAAAGTGACCCATTTTAATGACAAGTAGCAGATACGTCTACCTGACTATATCCCGACAGTTGTCATGAAAGATAAAGCGATAAGCTGAAGCCAAGTGTCTAGGAAATTCATTCATTGCTATCGATTAAAACAAGCCAAAATAAGGATTTGTTTATGCAAGCATCCAGTTTTTCCCTAAACTAGACTAGTTTACTGAATTCAATCTTTACGCTTTGCCACTAAAGCTTTATTGATTGCGATTATTTCGCGAATTTGAGAGAAATACAAATAGATGGAAACTGCTTGACAATAAGTCCTATGTGCGCCTTCACTCTATAGGCGTATACCTTTTTGAAGATGAAGCATAGGCGGCATAGTACGATCGATAATAAAGAAAAATATGGAAGGGAGACGATGAATTAAATGTGAATTACGGCCCCAAAAGTACTACTTGAGGCTTATAAATTCATGCATATATTTATCGTAGATATTAAAGTTAATTTACTACAAAGCGCTGCTAACTTTTAATGATCGCTATTGAAAATCGAAATTCGAATTTTAGCAGTATGCATTGGTGAAAATTTCTTTACATTAAAGTGCTAATGAAATATTTATTAGCTGGCAGCTGGCATATTTGACAGACAATAGAGCAATCCTGAGAAATCGCAAAAGAAATCACCTTAGCAATTTCCCGGGTTATAGGCTGTTAAAAACATCAAGAACGACTTATGAAAAGCTAATAGAAGACTAGTGAAAGCAATTTTTCTGTGCTGAAGAAATAAATTAACAGTAATGATTGATTGCTATTATACGCAAATCAGGACCGGTGTTAGATAGATATGTAGACGGTTGCACTTGAGTCATCTAATTTAACACCTTTTTCAAATTATGTCATATTTGCAACGAATAATTATCACTTTTTATGAGTTGCATGCAGTTTCATTCAAAAGGGACAGATTCATTCAAATGATGTACTCAGTGAAGATGGACTGGTTTTTGTTTACTTCGCTTTGATAGGTAGAATTACTCGAACATGTCTGACCCAACATTCTACCGGGTAAAGTCTAAGTTTAGTTCAAGAGTTCCGACCATCCCTTTTTCTTTCCTGTGTTATGATGCAACAACACTAGTGAAGACTGATATCATCAGGTTTCTCAACTTGACAACGAGATTCATTTCAATTAATTCATAGAAATTGACAGTTTAAATATCATTTCGAAAATTTCACAACTGCCAATGGAATTTTCAATATCAATTAAAATTGTCACATTTTCTAGATTATTGATTTGTAAATTTTCGCTAATTTACACTTTATCAAAGCACATCATCACAAATTACCTGCTGTCGCATTTTTGTTTATCACGTTACAGTTAATATGAATCACCGACTACATCATGAAACGAATGGGCTGACAATATTCCTCGATTATTCATGGTAGAACTTTACATCACATTGCCATATGATATTTTAGAAACTTTGCCAAACCTTGTCTTTCCTAAAGTTCTCTGTTTTAAGAATACTTAAATGTTTTTTACACAGCAGCTACTTCATTTTATGCAATTTAATGGACTAGTAGCAGTTGAACAGACAGGTGAAGGTGAAGGTGAGGAAAGTTGTACTAAAATGAAATGGAAACAAGGTTTGTCTGCTTGGTTGTCTCATGGTGTCTTTTTATCAACTTGTGAAATGACTGCAATAGTTATGGCCCATGCGGTGAATTTCTGACCTCAAGCTATTTAGTTATCGTCATCTGAATAACTGGCAAATAGAATAAAACAGAAAGAAGAGAACTTTTCCTTTACAATTTCATGTTTTGCAAATCACTTTCTAGTTTGTTTTCAATTGAAAAAAGTTGCAAGACAGGAGTAATTGTTAAATTCTTCATCCTCTTGTAAATTTCAACGTTTAAATTATATTAACCTCTCGTTAAAATAAAATAGTGACATTTCTATTTCCAAGATTCTGTAAGCTAACGAAAAACAGTTCTCTATTTTATTACATTCTAACTCAACTTTTTCACTACCGTACCTGTTAAATTTTTATTCCATTAAAAAAATCACCGCGTAAATGATGCTTGTCCATCAGTCTACCACAAAATTATAATACATTGCATAACTATCGCTTTTCACAGTGTCGTCGTTATTAAAATTACATTTGTGCTTTCAGTTCGTTTAAATTCGGGGAGTGAATTTTGTTAAAATAATTTAGTTTTCTTTTTCCTTAAAAAAGATAAAATAATTTAGGATTACTCAATGCCACTAACTTCAGTTAATGTTTAAATGCTGGTATAAATGTTCCGCGGCAGGACTTCAGTCATTAAAGAATATTTGGCCAATTAATTATCTTTACTTCCGGATAGAACATTGAAAAAGAGTTACATTGCTTTATGTTTCGTTTGTTTTGCGGAGTAAAAATCAAATTCTTCCAGAACATTGCTTTTGTGACTTTTGATTTGATAACTTTTTTTAAGATTCAAAAGTTACTTTGTTTTGATATCGCTCACTTCAAGAACATAAAGTCTAAGCAAGAAAGGGCTGATAACTTTTTGCATAAAATGTACAAATATCAAATATTTCACATGCACCATACCACTGAAGCTTCAAGCAATATGCAGTAATAAATCCGTAAAAATAAAAATAAGGAAGAAATAAAATGAATTTTTAAATTGAAGAATGGGTTATTTCTAGAATTAGTTCATTGAAGGTTTATTCAAAATGGAATTTGGAACGCAATTATTTAAATGTTAATTTCGAAGTCGTCTTATTCAGTTCGTATCATTCAGAAAATATTGAACAAACTAATCCGTGAAAGTGCGAATGTTTAAAAGTACAAATTGACAGCTTATTCTTTTCAAATTAACTTCTACAATTCACTTCTTTGAACATGTTTTATTTTTCCTCTTTCTAATACTTTTTCCGAATCTATCATAACTTCAATTCTGCTATGCTATACCCACTGGATAAGGAATGCAGAAGTTGTTAGATAAGCTGATGGCCATAAATATGACAAAATGAGTGTGTTAGACAAAATGAGTGTGCTCATCACAAAATGAGCGCATATATATATATATATATATATATATGCGCTGCTGATGTTATGCGGCGACGCGGGGACTGACCTATCGGAGGCCTTCGTTGTGAAACACTGAAATTTCGAGTAGCTTCAGTATTTTGAATGAAGGGGTAATAAGAACGCCATGGGATAGGACGCGAATAATGGGAAAGAAAATAAAGGGGTTATAGGCCAAGACTGCTATTTCGGCTCCAAGTTTTAAAGAGCTCTGACTGTCGCAGTTGCATTTTGTAATGTAAGCAACCGTTGTTGCAGAGATGGGTTGTTAACTTATCGTAACAATTTGTCTTATCATAGCTAATAACTTGTAGCAATCCTTCTTCCTCATCACAACTGGTCACGTGTACGTCACTATACTTATCGCACGATTTTCTGCACTTATTTCTTGAATTCAAGTCATGATAATCATAACTATTGTGATTCATAGAATTCTCTACTCCAAAAGAATTCTCGGGCACAATGATAGCAACTCGTTCTTGATATGAGTCGGTTAAAAGTTTCCGTGAAGTGACTGGTTGAGTTTGCAAGAATGGACTGTGTGACTGAATATGTTGTAGAGCAATATCACCCGTAACGTTAACAGATTTGAGAGATGTCTCACGTGAGCGTTGATTCATTACTGAGCTAATACGACTGAGACGCAGTTTTCGTGCCGAATTCCACATCGCTTCTACGTGCCAATACCAATGCCAGTAAATATACAACTGAAGAGTTATTATGGTTGTATGTCAGTAAATCAAGGAACGATGAATTCATCGATCCATGAATTCCATCCAGAATTAAGGATTTTCTTAAACTGCTGAATGGAGAAAAGTTGTTCAAAAATTTGTTGAACTTTGAAATTTGTTGAACTTTGATTTATTTGCTTTAATACTGATGAATTACTATTTCAGTTGTCTCCTCATTTTTCAAACTCAATAACTTCAAATAGTAAAATGATAGTCTGAGGGGAGCATTCCTTGCATATAATGAGAAGTGATACCAAGAAGAAGTTCAGTGATGCACCAGCAGCATAGATTGATACCGAAAAAAGTGAAGCACTGTTTTGATCACCGGTAAATGTCGGTAACACTTTTGGTAGAGCAGCCAGGCTTAAGATCAATAACCCGACACCGTAGGCACTTTGCTAGAAAGTAATACGGATTTTTATGTAGGCAATTTGTGGAATTTGTTCAACAATGCACTGTAGAGTATGGAGGAAAAAGGCATAAAATGCTGTGTTGGTGAAACTTTGTTCCAAAAGAGAAGCATAAAAAGAATATTTCAAGATGTCAATAATGTCAAAAAAAAATAATTTGTCGGATCTGAAACAAGTTAGGCACGGAAAATGGAAATGGAAATTAACACGCAAGGATCTTTATGTGTACATGAAATGAGGCAAGTTCCGTTACATACAGTCTAGACCGAAAGTCTCCTTGATTGTCTACAAATGATCTATATGGCCCCTCCTTCTATACCATAGAATAATATTACCTGGATGAGAAGAGGCCACAATGAGTAAGGCCTTGGTCTTGATACGAATGCAAATGGTAGGCATATGACGAAGGCAAGAATGTGACATACGCACCATATGCACCGTCCATATCCACCATCCAAGTGTTGTGCCACGCAACTATCAATACCCCAAAGTGAATGAAACAAGCCAATGTCAAAAATGATGATATCCACGCCAACCAGCAAAACTGGTTCTGTCCCGTTTATGAAATCGCAGAAAAGTATCTGAAACTTATTTAAATTAAAGTCCGGAGATTTGCACCTTTCAGTCCCTAATTAGTTGCAGTCCCGCATGAAATTTTAATAAACCTAGTGGTTCCATTGTTGTTAGAGGTCAGGGGACAATGATTTATTTCCACTTTACATCACTTCATTTTACTTCTCGTTCTTTTTCATCGATCTTTTTTCAGTTCGAATATGAAAAAAATGTACATTACTCTCGACCAGTTTTCCTGCTTGCTATCTTCGTCTTACACTGGCATGAATACCTGGTTGTAGTGGATAAGTGAGAAGAAATGTTGCGCCATGGCCCAAGCGCAAATAGCAAGTTGTAGTACACCGAGATAAAGTGAAATTTGTGAGTTAAGATAGCGATGTCCCAAAATTTTGGAACTTTCGTCGTGGATCACCAGTAATTTCATTAGCAGCTAATAGCTTGCATCCTTCATTCTTCTCTGCAATTTCAGAACAGTCTAAGATCATCTTGCACTTCACTGAATATCTTGAAAGAAATTATCAAAGCGGTTCATGTCTTCAAAGCAAAAAATAAATACTGATCAGGTTCTTGGTGACAATATTTTATGACCAATATAGCCTTTTATCTTCTTCAGATAATTTGATTAGGCCTATTTATGTTCGCTTATTGCGCACTTTTCTAATTCACAGAAAAGCGAGATGAATAGCAGATGGAATCATCATCATGCGGGAATGTGTTAGGTAGTGCATTGGGTGAATGATACATTCAGGTGAGGTCACGAATCATTGCCAATCTCACATCTATATGGAGAGATTTATTTGGTCAAGAATTAATAAAAAAGCAAAAAACAAATGAAGGAAGAAAATGGTTGAACAATGGTGTTAAGCAACAGGTATTAACAAAATATAACAATAGCGACTTATTGTGGTAAAAGAACGCCAATGTACGGTAAAGCTGAGGAAATCATACTTGACTCCTTAAGAACATGTTACATGTGAAAAGCAATTTAGAGACAAATATGGATGAGTTGAATACCAAACCCTTCATTTCGAAAAAGATGGCCCCAATTTAGAATGCACTTTACTAGCTCATGAGAGATCGATTTTTAACAATTTTGAGACATTTCTATTTTGTCGTAACCATTTCCTACCTCTACTACTGTGTTTAATACGACCTTTGAACTGTGATAATACTTCGTGGAAACCTAAAATTCATTCTAACATCGATATTGAAAAAAACAAATTTATCATTTTGATTTGGAATTAATTTGCAGAGTTATGCTGTGTCGAAAGTAAAAACATAAAAGTGCTTTACTAGAAAAATACAGTAATTCATTTCTTTTGCAAATGTGCTAAAAGAATATTGAAAATTACCAGAAGAAACGAACTCTCAAGTCCCAACCGAAATGATGAAATGCAAATGAAACGAATTTCTCCTCTTCTCTGTTGAGTTAGTAACAAGAACCAAGAGAAAATTTCCAAAATATAAACCAAAGGAAAGTTCCAAAAAACAAAAATTTCCAAAATGTACAACGGTGTACTGTACTGTATCCAGTTACAATTCCATCAAATGAATTTGTTGAAATGAAAAAAAAAACTGAATGAAACGGGGGATACTGTAACAAAATATTGATCGAAAGAGCTGATTAATGAAAATAGATCCATCCATAAAAAACAAATTTCAATTGCAATTTATTTTGCGAATTAAGCGAAGCTTTCATTAGTTTTCATATTATTTATTGATACAAGTGCTAACGGACGTTAAAATTATGCAAATTACACTGGTAGATAAGACCAATATATTTCAAGGAATAAGAAGAAAGTGGTAAGGTTCTGGTGTTATAATTTTTAAATTGAACTAGATGAAAGAGGAACTGCCATATATTTAAATAGCTCTCTATCTTCATCTATTATGGGCTTTTGAGGACTACAACTGACATAAATGAGGTCAGGACTAAATGATACGATGTCCAGTTCTTCTCCAATGATCTGATGATGTTTATCTCATGATCGATATAATGGAACAATTTGTTGATTGATGGTTCGAAAGATGCGATATTTATTGATCAACAAACAAAGACATCTTCTAGGGTTGTTTGGAACACTAGCCAAAAATTATTTACAACACGCCTATTAACATACTTGTTTTATGAAGCCTTTTTTTACAAATTATTGCAAATCCATGCGGCATTATATAGCACTTCCCTTATGTTAAAGACAGGAATAGAGATGATGAAAAAGTTCTTAACAGAGGCCTGTAATTCATAAGCTTCACATTTAATGAAATGGTTGTTTTGTTAGTACCCACTCAATTGATAAATAACATTCCAGGAGATATGTAATTAAAAAGTTTTGTGTTAGAGTCGTTTTGGTTCATTATGATCCTTTTATATTAAAAAGTACTGGAAATTTCATGCTTGATCTCATATCCTCTGAAATAGTTTTTTTGCATTATTGAACTTTGTTACTCAATAATGGAAGACTGGCTATATTTTAATCCTCATTTTTCACTTTATTCCTTTTCATTCTACAGGATAAAGAAATGGTGGACTAAAAGCAAATTTGAATGGTTTCTTTTATGAATTCCAACCTGAATAACTCCCAATATTAACAGTGTACTGACTCAGGAACTGGTTTTTTCTTTGCTATACAATCGTACAGTACAGTTGTGACTCAAGAAGGTTTGTGAAGGAACGAGAAGTCTGCTGACAGGTCATCGGAAATTGACAATGACCAGTTGGCAGCAATCATCGAAACTGATCCTCTTATCTTATGACAACATGCTGACGAAAAACTTAACCGCATTGATACGGAATTTAGACAAAAGAAGATATGGACATCACGTAGCGACCATGTTTTCTTTTGTCCTAATCATACCTTGAACAAGTAGTGCTTCAGAAGTTGGCCAAATTAGCTACGCAGTTATGTTTTGCGAACAGTATTCTTCTGATCAGAATGCTCAACTAACCAGTTTTCACTTTTTCAGCTATCTCGATAACCTTTTACGGCAAAACAAATAGAATGCAGAAAACACTTGCCAAAAATTGATTTGGAAACTGTGACAGAGTTAGCAAATTGTATGAAAATTTCGAGAGATGTCATCGATGAGATCAGAGACATTATAAATAATAGATGACCATGTGAGTTATCCACTTCAAAAGAAAATAATTTGGAATTTTGTATCAAACGGATGTCTACAAATATATTTGGTTTCAATGAATTTGTTGGGATAAAAGTTAAGTTTAGATGTTCAGGTAGTTTAAAATATGAGTTTTTGATAGCTTTGATACTTGAATTTGCTTATCGTCTGACCAGCTGTTACTGCCATCACCTTTCCCTCAAAAATTATTTGGTTATTGGGAAATGATAACGATTTCAAATACATTTTCAAAAAAAAAGCAAGCTTAGCGATTTTGTATTTTCATTAAATATAACCTGTAGAAGCTTGATAAGAACAGCCTGTTTAACTTAACTGCATTCATCATTTACTTACTTCAAATCATCTTTTACTTACCATTCATCCGCTTTTTAGGAATTACGATGCGGACAATTTATTTAAGAATTAGCCAAATTATATAATTGAAATAAGTAAGAAAAAAGAGTTGGGATACAAGAGATAAAAATTACTTCGATAAGTATCTAATCAAATTCAAAGGATAAACGAATGGTATCGTGTATCAAAATAAAAATTTTGAATGAAAGGTTGAATTTGATGGCTAAAACAACAAATCTCTGGTAATGAAAATACTCAACGATGCATAACATACAAACAGTTGAACAATTTTAACAAAAATTTAAATCAAGTGAATAAATTAAAATTGCATTTTTCCGATTGAATATTCCACATAGCATAGTAATATTTCAATGACTTTCAATTTCTGAAATTCTTCCTGACAATATTGGCCATTTTCACATAGTGCCAGCAATATTTGTCAGATTCAATCTCTAAATGTTTTCCCCCTTAGTACCTAATGATTTGATAATTTCCTGATGACTAACCATCCATCAGAAAGATATAGCTGATCTCTTATTCTACCCAAGCTTGGACAACTTACCCAGTCATTTTTATATTTTGGTGTATGGTTGTAAAAATCTCTTTCATTTAAAGGTGGTTTGAATTCAACATCGCTCAACAAAATATGGTTTGCTTCGATGACGATTACTTAACCAGTGGATTGAAGGCTTTGATATCTAGGAAATTGATTATCCAACTTTCGGATAGCACTGCATGGTGCTCCATTACAATTTCAGGTAAAAATACAATTTTTTGTGCTCATAAATAGACCTTTTCATTCTTATTTTTGATTTTTAGGCTCGTTTTGGGAGGAAAAAACTAATCACACTTGTTAGTCAAGCGAAAATAACACAAAAATGTTCCCACCTTTCAGTACAGACCCTAAATTTGGTCCAAATCAACAATCGTTTCTAGTTACAAAGAAATTTTTAATCTTCAATTAGAATTTCTTGCTAATGATATATTTTGATTACTCTTCTTATTGAAAGTATACAACTTTTAATGAAAATTCTTCATTGCTGATTTCGTTCTTAAAATTGTTTCTGATTCCGACAACAAAATGAGTCCAGTATAAGCTCCATTAATTAAACTAAAGAGTAACAACCATGCGCAAGAAAAGGTATACAAGTGATACAAAATATTTCATAACAAATCAGTGATAAAGGTAATGTTGTATTTTTCTGAGTATCAGAATAATTATTTTAATTAAAACTTTATAATAATTTCTTAAAATAATATGTCATTCTTCATGGTAAATTTTAATTACGGCAGAATTCATCACTAGAGATATGCAGGGCAAAAAAAGATGCAGCAGTCAGGAATCTATTACAATTCGCGGAAAGTTTTCATTTCCGGAAGTTTTTTTGGTAAGATGGTACCACTTATTCCCTCCCCAACCCTAATTTTAGGTTTTCAATTGTCTTTTTAGTGTAAAAGCAGGAGATCACAACTATCCGAACACAACGAATTATTTCAACAGTGTTCTTCAGTTGTCGGTTCTCAGATCACAATTTAATGAGCATATTGTGCAGAACAACACTTTTCCAATAATAAGTAAGTATTATCGAACATTCGTAAATTCTGCATTTTAATTGATGTGAATCTCTAGTTGTCAATTAAAAAATTGGGCTTTTGAATTAATGTTATTCCAGTTATACTAATAGTCCTGTATACGTCATTAATTTCATCAGAATTGGCTTTAAGATTAAGTGCTTAAGATAATTTACCATTAAAAATAAACCAGGATATGCAACAACTAATTGCAAGGGGACTTCACTTACTTTTAATATGATAATCTATCTTTGTCTAATCAGTTCACGAGAAAGTCCAATAAAAAATGATATTTTTTGCAAAATCTCTGATAAGTAATACAGAAAAAGGAAAAGTTAACAAACACTAATATGTTCATTCGACCATTGTAAGTTTTTGCAATGATAAGTCTCACTAATTTGTGTAAGATGCATCTTTTTTTTTTTTTTCTTTGAGCTAGTAATTGTAATTTGTGCTTTAAAGCCATTGTCTTTTTTCCATTTAGATGAGAAAGGCTGTTTATTTGAGATTTCTTGGGCAATTTGAAAAAGACTCAGCATACTCCATCTTGAAACGAAAAGAATAGTGTCGGGAAAACTCCGAAAATCATAATGCAAATTTTCTGCCGGATTATGGAAATTAAAGCTACGTTCAAACAAAATTTTCATAATATCCAAAAAACGGGATGACGAAATCTTGTAAGTAAAATTAAAGCAATGAAGAGGATATAAAACTAGCAATGGACAGCGTAAAACAAAAACGTCTCAGTACCTGCACAATGGACAATGGACAGTGCCAAAGGCTTGCCATACCTCCATGATAGCCCGATGGAGCTTACAAAGCTCCTCCTAATCCATATATATACATATATATATGAAAAAATCTCAAGACACACAGTTGAGTTCATTTTTTAACCGAGCAGACGATAGATCCTTTTCGCTTATTCTCCACGATTGAACCACAAACGACCACATCTTCGCATATCTGCACCATTGAACAACAAACTACGG
>NW_018108233.1:187310-190043 GCF_000183805.2 Loa loa | reverse complement strand
ATGCGCTTGTACCGATGAGTTCTTTGTTTTTAATAACTCGTACATAAGAGTGGACGACGTACAAGGACACTTGACCGTCAGCTGTTGTACACAACATTCACGTTCGTTAACTTGCTAGTACGAGTTATTTCCAATTAAAATCTTCCCAATCTATTTTACGAGCAAATTTCATAAGCCTCATTTTTGTTTGTTTCATTACCAAAACGAAAGTCAACAACGAATCATCAACTTAAAAGGAGAGAAGAATGTTTCAATAATCTCTATAGCTATGTTTACGAAAATTTTAAAGTTTCTTTTTTTTGGAATCGGAGGAGTTCAACAAATTTGCATATTTCCAGTTAATTATTAATCAGAAAACTGGGGAGAGATATGTAGTGTGAAAAGAGTGTGGAAAAGGAAATTCCTTCGAGATGGGACTATCGGGAAAGCTCCGAAAATCATAATGCAAATTTTCTGCCGGATTATGGAAATTAAAGCTACGTTCAAACAAAATTTCCATAATATCCAAAAAACGGGATGACGAAATCTTGTAAGTAAAATTAAAGCAATGAAGAGGATATAAAACTAGCAATGGACAGCGTAAAACAAAAACGTCTCAGTACCTGCACAATGGACAATGGACAGTGCCAAAGGCTTGCCATACCTCCATGATAGCCCGATGGAGCTTACAAAGCTCCTCCTAATCCATATATATACATATATATATGAAAAAATCTCAAGACACACAGTTGAGTTCATTTTTTAACCGAGCAGACGATAGATCCTTTTCGCTTATTCTCCACGATTGAACCACAAACGACCACATCTTCGCATATCTGCACCATTGAACAACAAACTACGGTATTCTTCTATTCGTTAAATACATTTCCCGTAACATATTTCCAACTCAACGACCTATCAACTAACCAACAGTCAAATTATTATCCAAGGCAACGATAAGGAGTTTGTTAGTTGATCATATTATTTGCTTTTTCTATAACTCATTTATCATTGCTTATCAATTCATCGTGTTGTATACATACATATTTTGTACCTTTTTCTTGTTGTTAACTAGTAATATTGTGCAAGAACAATATTACCTCCCGAATAAATCTGTATTGCCGAGAAATGAGTTCAACAGAAAAACAATTTCCCAACAAACAGAACAATCTCCTAATTAATCAATTTATTTTTCATAAAGGGATTTTCTAAAAATGACAATTGATTTTAATTTTTGCACATTTCTTTATCAATTCCATTTATTTTAAACACATTTCAGAGAGCAAAAGTTAACGAAAAAACATCAATTCCACAAGGTACATTCATATCAAGGTGTGCTAACATTCGTCACAAAAATTTACCAATGATGTCGCTTAAATGGATAGAAATTCTAATGATTATTTTTTTCCTTAGGACTTGTTCATTCACATTTCAAACGAAATTATGTTTTAGGTCATAGTTGAACAATTAATACGTAAAATAATCATGGAAACCTTTCTGTAGTCGAACTTGTTCAACTGAATTTAAAGTAAAGTAGTTCACTGATAAGTTAGCAAGATTTAATTACTATTAAATGTAAACCTAAGCAATTCGTTCATTCATTCTAGCCTTGGAAGAGAAAGGTTTGTTTTAACTAAAATGTTGTTAGGTAACGAAACTGTTGTGTTGGATCTTGTGTTGTGAAGGAAAATTTCTACTCATAGGAATAATTGCTTCGAAATAAACATATATTGAATGCTTTTTCTTAAAAATAGACCTCAGAATATTTTAAGCATTTGTAAACAAATTATTCAAATATAAGTAAGTGCTTATTGTTAGAAATTGAACAAAAGTAAAACTGAGAGAAATGAATTTATCGCCGTCATTTTAATTTCAGGAAGCAATGCCATATTGAATTTTAGTTGCTTTACAATAATATTATCTGTAATCAAGAAAAACTTTCATCTTCCATTACCAACAGAGCATATCCTTACGTGAGCGCTGTGTGACACTCATCCAGCACTTTAGGCTTGTAAATTCTTGATACAAATTTAATATTACAAACGGGCTTCTTACCGGAACTGAATGAAAAAGCTTTTTAGTTTATAATTATGAAAATTCTTTAAATCAAAAAACATCGATACCACTGTGATTGAACTATGGTACTACTCCGCAAAAATTATAAATTATTGGAATAAGGAAATAATCTTGAGGATATTTCATTATCTGTAATCCCTATTGTTTCTAATGTTCAAGATCAAGTCTTGGAGACATTAAATTCATTTTTCCTTTTCAGACAAGTTTCGATTACTCACTGGTAAAATGATTGATACTGTCGATCCTTCTTCAGATGTATGTGCCTATGAAAGTTTAATACATCACTCACTATATATACTGAATTGTTTATATTCAGTGCAACAGCTGGAATATTCTCAAAGATAATAATTTTTAAAAAGTATTAGATTATTAAGCAGAAGATTTAGTGCGCTAAATTCGAACCCTTAACCTCCGATTCTCCCACTCGTCAAGCTATCCTTCCGGTTGATTGCGCTGCCGTTTGTTCTAATTCTGTGATGCCTATCGCTGCTAAGATTAACGCTCTGTCTTGTTCACCTATTGTTCCAAATGCTTCGAAATCCCAGTAACTCATCACAACTCACTATTTTATTAGTTTTCAAATAGGCAAAGTGGGAAATACTATTAAATCAAAACATCCTTATTTAACTTTCGAATAGAGTCGAAGTCATTTCATGCAGAACAGGGAAAGCAAAAGCA
>NW_018108233.1:181294-187077 GCF_000183805.2 Loa loa | reverse complement strand
GCGGAAAAAGCAAAAGCATTATAGACGAAAAAAAACGTAAGTTAGAAATGATAATTGTAATGAAAAAAAGTGCCCTTCTAGCATGGCTTGCTTTTGCCATTGACGGCTTGATTTGACAAGTATGTGGGAAACATTTGTTGGTGAGTGAAAAAAAGAAATAACTTGACTCTTTCTTCTCCCTTCTTCCCTCCCTTTTCCACAAGTGAGAATGAATTATGCATAGTAATTAATGACAACTTATTTAAAAAAGACTATAATTGATTTTGATATGTATATTATGTCGTGACATGTTATCTCTGGATAACTGCCGAACAATGGTCTCTATCCTGATGATAATCTCCAATATTTGATCATTTCAGTTTATCAGTTTACGTAACTTAAGCCGATGTATTTTAAATACTTGGTAACATCATATCTTATTATAAATAGTTGGGACTTAATTATTTCATGTAAACAATTTCTGTTTTACAGATATTCGTTCCCTGTGGTTGTCAATTACATTTAGGTTGCCTAAATAATAGCAGTAAAAAATATTTGAATTTTCGATTTGGGTAGAAAATAACTCGAATTAAATAACATTTGGGAAGTGTAAATCAAAAGAAATCAAATCAATGCTAATGCAAATAAACTTTATTATGCAATTGCCTGATTGCTGAAGAAAAATTGCCGCCGCCCAAAATTCGATTTTTGCTGCTTTTCGCGAAAAAACTGAACTATTACAAGAGGGAATTCGCGAGCAACCTTTTTAAAAATCCATTTATCAATAATATGATTCTATTCCATTGATACAGAAATTGTTTTGAGTGTTAGAAAATGGAATCCATCAAATCTGAGGGTTTGAGGGTTACATTCAAACAGCACAGATTGTTCAAATATTTCCAGCAAATAATATAAAACATTTTAACGTCCAATATATTAGTTTATTCTATTTTTTGGTCATATTTTTTTATACTATTACGTCAAATAAATGAATAATGCGTAAAATTTTAATAAAATAGTAACTGATGGATTTTACATCATAGTGAGAGATGAATGACCACCCTAAATAATGCCAGAATCACTGGTATAGTTTAATTCAGCAAGATTGGGATGACATGACAATTTGGCGATGGATATGGAAGCTAAGCAGGTTTACACTCTTCGAGATTCTGAGCAAAACACTTTTCATTATTTCATTTAATTTGTCATTTGGAGACAAGCGCATTGCGCATTTCTTCAAAAGAGTGGCATTGTAACTTCCATTCATTTGATTTTATTCATATGGTTATTCTCGAGTTTTACTTTCCTCTGTGATTATACTGAAACATTGAATTCATCCTGCAGAAGGCATTCTGTAGTGAACTTTGAAAATGATTGAAAAATAAAAGTGAACAATATAGCAAGTATATGGATGCATGTGTACGCACTCAAGACAAATACAATTCTTTACAGGTATTGATTGATAAGTGATGAAGGATACGAAAAGGATTGAGACAGTAAATGTGACCTTAGAAAGGTTCTTTGATAAAAAAGTATTCAAATCTGTCAACGTTAAATTATCTAAAGCTGCTTTACTTTACTTAAATTAAGACATCACCGAAAAGTATTGCTTCGGAGAGCAATAATTTACTCATTTCTTCTTTGTAAGAGAGAATAATTGTAATTAGTGCCATTTCATACTTTTTCATATTAAACTCCTAAAGTTCATTTACCGTATCGGACTCCATTACATGTCTCTTTTGAATTTTTTGTTTTGCTGTCTAAATTTCTTCTGAAGTTACCTAATTCATTGCATTTATCGGTACGAGTTTTTTTACATCTGTTGCGAGTAAAAAAGCTTCGAATATTGCATCCGGACGTTATCTTATCTTCCTCATCAAGAAAGCCATTTTTTATGATAAGTTTATTTGATAATTTTATCACTTTTCGATGCTTTTTTTCTTCGACATTTCCACTTCTGCTCGTCTTCTCCTTCATCCAAATTCAGGTTTGGACAGATCAGTTACTTAGTGTTCCAGTTCCTCCCCAAAAAAAAATTAAGAGAAATGGTGCGGCTCTCCTCACTTCATTTTCTCCCAAATGATGGTACGGTTGTCCACATTCCATTTTCTGGTTCACTCCATTTTCTCCCAAATATTGGTGCGTTTATTCGTTCTTCACAAATTGCTTCGCTTTTGATCGCTTATTGCTGTAAATAACATTTCATATCCTAGGCTTTTGCTGAATATGAACAACAAAACTATCTGACAACTTCTCTAGATTACACTACATCTCTGCGCTGGACAACTGGCTTTATCTTAGTATTGACCGCCGCATATTTCATTTTTCGGTTCATTATTCTTTATTATAAATGAAAAAGCCTAAAAGGTCGTGGTAGGTTTGTATTTGCAACGGTTTAGGGTCAAATAGCATCTTCCTACTTTTGAATAATTACAACCACTTCATCATATGACTAATTACATCGTTAATTACGCTAATTAATATTGGATAGGCTACTTTTTCGAGCTGATTATAATCAAGAATTTGAGAGTCATGTGTTTCCTTCGCAGACAAAGGACAGAGAATTCGAACCTAAACTCAAAGCAAAGTAGAGTTGAAAGATTATATTCATCTCTATTTTCTCTAATTATTATTTTAATTGTAGGACTGTTCTTAGAAAGTATTTCGATGAACAGATGAAATCTCTTCATATTCTTTTCTTCAATGATGATATCACTGCGTCAGTTTGCTTACTATTTTTTTTGTAATGTTTTTGATGTTTCCACTCTTAAAATGTAAGTAATAGCCTGCAACATTATAATGTCTTTCTCTCCACTTTCTTTTTTCTAAAAAATATCCTTTCAAATTTTGTTTGAAAGCAATTTGATCGATAGATGAAAACTCAACATACTCATCCGCGGAAAGACACGAATCAACATATTTAAAAATGAGCTAAGTCGAAAACAAGTGAAATGTTTACTTCTGACACCCCAAATAAATTGTTAATTTAGGAATGGATCAGCACGAGCAAATGTGGAACATCAGTTGCATAATTATATCCATAAATACTATCGTCCAGGGGTCATTACTGAATACATGCAACAGATGAAACCGTTGGACGGTCCTAATAAGAAATCAGTTGATTTAGTACATCTCTGAAACCAATTGTAAACCAATTCAACTTCAATTAATTATGTGATTTGACTTCCATGGAAAGTTTACTGTATATAAATGGCATATAAAAATTCAAAAATAAAAAACTAAATTCCGCAAGATTTTAGATTTAAATGATTTTTGTATAAGATGCAAATTTCTCATTCAGATTATCATCATATTTAGAACAAAAATGTTAAATCACCTCATTCTTCTATTCTGTATAGCTGCCGATCGGGTGTGTCTTTCTAAACTTTGGGAGTGCGGAAAAGTGCGCCACTGACTCTAAATATGGTGTATGTTTTGCTCGGCATAACTATAAATGGTTTAATGTGCTTCTAGGGAATTTGTGGACAAAAATCAATTATTTCGTTTGTAATTACTTAAACTACAATCTGAAACAGATTATTATGATAGAATGGAACATAAGTAAAGTGAACAATGAGAAAGTAAGGCTAATTAAATTCTTCTGCGACAGCAATTCATGAGATTATTGGAAGAGTATCAGTAGCGAGCAATTATGCTGACTAACAATCAGTCCAAGTTGAAAATCTGAATTCAGCATTTGTGGTCTTCAGTGGAGAGGGGAAAGTAATAAGGAAAGCAACCAAATCTGCGGAATAACTTAATTCAAACTATCCTAATAAAATTAGTAAAAGCTTAAGTTTGAAAATCAACCAAACTAAAATATTCCTCCATGAAGAAGAAAAAGTACAGTAAACACTGGGATGGGAGCTGTTTCTTTCCAGTTCGAGAAAAAACTGTTATGTAATAAAAATGAATGCGGGCAAAATTAGACAAAACTGATGCACAATTTTTCAATTCTAATGCTTGTGTCTCTGATAGCTATTTATGTGCCTGTAAAAATGATTCCAAACTTCCAACAGAAAGAAAGATATTCTCCGTATGCTCGAACCTGAATTAAATTCAAAAATTTTGGAAAAAAGTTCGTGTCAGCGTGATAGGCAGACAAAATTTTATGAATTGAGCTTATTTTTATGCTTTTGCTTAAATAATATGCACTTGAAGAAAATTCCCCAATCTGAAAATGGGTTCAGAAATTTCAAATGATTGGGACAAAGAAAAAATGAATTTATGGATACATGACCTATCAAATCTTTAAATAATCCTAAATTTTGTCACTTAAAGGTAACATATAGGACATATTGCATGACACTTTTTTTTTTGAAAAATATATGTGTATTTTAATTCAATTAAAAACTCGATTATTACGCTTAAATTAATTATCATAAGGTAACTTAAAATTGAAACGTGTATTTACCAGCAGAGTCTCTATAAAATGATTAAAATTTAGGTCAACAGAGAACCAGGAAGTATCCACAAATCTCACGCATAAGTGCAAGATAAACATTTACAATCAGCCACATATCGAAAGAAAAACAACAATTATATGCACTATTGGTATAAAGTGCTTCAATCTAGAAAACTGGAAATAATTCACTTTTCCCAACTCCTTGGCCCAACACTTTTCAGCAAATACATTTCTGATGGATTAATTCAAGTTACAGCCAAGTTCCATCCACGTCCTAATTGATCCATGATAAAGTGTCCCGAACAAAATTTAAAAAATACTATCTGTAATTATGGAAATATTTGATCTTCTCTCCTTATTTCCTTCTCATCAGTGCTTATCCAATGTATCGTTAAAACAATGATAATCTTTGCATAGTATAGCCCAATTTCGAATTTATTTAATCATCCATTTTATGCTGGAATTGTAGGACCAGCTTGTGGAAGTGTGGATAAACTAAAAGAAATGATATCATCGGGCATGAATATTGCTCGCCTGAATTTTAGCCATGGATCTCATGAGGTTTGTATTAATAATTTTAATTGTATGATCTTTCACTGCTCAAGAAATTTGCGTTTAAAAACTATTCAGATGATTCTTTCAGTGCATCTTTGAAAGCCAAACTGAAACTAGTTTTCTTTCCAGTACCATGCAACAACAATAAAAAGCATACGCGAAGCAGTGCGAAGTTTTCATCAAAAGCCACTAATTGGAATTGCTCTGGACACTAAGGGACCTGAGATTCGCACTGGACTTATAAATGGAGTAGGTTTAAATTCTTTACAAAATTATGAGAGCATTTGAAAGCACTTAACATAAGATGTTGCTCTGCATTAACAGCATAAGTTTTAAAACAGTATTTGGAAAGACTAAAAAATATTAAAGCCTCTGAAAATAATTTTAAAAAACTGATTCGAATGAAAGAGTTTCTGAAATTCTACATCCTGATACAAAAAGTTAGAAAAAGAAGTAAATGGATTGATGGTGATAATAGGTCACTTTTCCACTTGTTATATTACCGAATTTGTTCCACTGAAATCGAGAAGTACTGACATGAATATCAATCATGTAAACATAATGTCTAAATTCCAAGATGGTCCAATCGTTCTTTCAATTTTTGCTTTCAAAGTTTTTTCAACAATTTCTCAGAAACCTTAGAAGTTTCTAGCCCCGGTAAGTTGTTATACACCAGTAAATTCATTGGAGCATCGTACATTATTAAGCAACAAATTATAAATAGGCTAAATGTGAAGCACAGATCTATCCGAAAATTCCTGATGTTCCAACTATAAGTATCGGAAAAACAGGAATGATATGTTAGGCTTATTTTAGTCTAAAGTTCATTGCTTAGAACTTGCGA
>NW_018108233.1:176369-181007 GCF_000183805.2 Loa loa | reverse complement strand
AACAGTAGTGGGAAGTGTTCTTTTGTAAAGAAATGGAAAATATATATACATATCAAAGGACTTTTTAGCGCAGATGAAATAATCAGAGAAGCAGATGGATTAATGATAGCACGCGGTGATTTGGGTATTGAAATTCCCACTGAGAAAGTATTCGCAGCGCAGAAAATGCTAATCGCACGATGCAATGTGGTCGGGAAGCCCGTGGTGTGTGCTACTCAAATGCTTGAATCAATGACTAAGAAGCCAAGACCTACTCGAGCTGAGGGTAAGTTAATGCATTAAGGATAGCATGATCCAATAGGAACATTTTCTAGATATGAAAAAAAGAAAAAACAAAATTTAGATTAAAGAATGCTAAAATGCTACCATTTTTGTCTCTAATGTTTTGACAGCTTTACGAAAATTTCAGTTCCAATAGGTTGTAACTGTATACTTGTTGCTCGAGGACTGTACTGATCGTCGTCGCTAAAAATGACAAGTTTATTGCATCATTAATCGCATACTAAAAAAAATCGCTTTATCGATTTTTTTATTTTTCATATTTAATTTAATGTCACTCATTGACTGGAGCTTAGGTAGCGATGTCGCTAATGCAGTACTGGATGGCAGCGATTGTGTTATGTTGAGCGGTGAAACAGCAAAAGGAGATTATCCCGTATTAACACTAGTGACTATGAGTAAGGTAAGCAAAAAAGGACCAAAAGAAAAGCGATTGATAAAATACGCTTAATGACAATATCAAGTATTCAATGAATGCGATATTTTTTTTACATTTGTTGAAAATTAGCAGTCATAAAAGTTAATTAACATCAACTGTGCTTGTTTCAGTTATGTTTGGAAGCCGAATCAACCATAAACTACCAAGAAGTATTCCGCGAGGCTCTTCTTTGTATGAAGAAACCTGCAGATGTTACACATACTGTTGCAATTGCAGCCGTTTCAGCAGCAATTTCATGCAATGCAAGTGCTATCATAGTGCTAACTACCACGGGGCAGTAAGCATTTTCAGAAGTTCAAACTCCTCTAACTTTTAGAAAGACATGATAAAAGATACAGGAAGATATAAGCATCTGAATACGTGTAACCTCAACGTGAAAATGTAGAGCACCCTTGTCGTAGCTTGTCTCATAAAGCAGTTATTGAGAGCATTAAAATGAGTTTAATAAATGATGAATTTAGCTCCGCTAGTTTGGTCAGTCGTTATCGTCCCATGGCACCAATCATTGCGATAACTCGAGAAGAGCAAGCTGCTCGACAAATGCATTTGTTTCGTGGTGTTCATCCATTACTTTATACTGGTTTGTTGACATGCTTTGTTGATGAGCTTAGGTGATTGAGTAATTAGCTTCATTATACGTAAATAAAGACTTTCCTCAAGTTTATCTTGTCGATCAATGCTTTATGAGTAACCATCTAATCCTTAAATAATGTAACTATCATTCTTAACTTTCTCTCTACAGATGATCCTTGATATTGCTGATTCATAGCTTATTAGGCAACTTTTTGAAGTTGGTTTCTTCAGTGAAAGAATGTATACATCACTATTATAGAGCCGAAAAATGAGGACTGGAAGGCTGATATTGATCTACGAGTGGCTCAAGGTATAAAAGAAGGACAAGCCTGTGGTTTTATTAAATCGAATGATTTAATCGTCATTATCACGGGATGGTCTAAAGGTATATGCCATGGCTATTGCTACTTGAAACCACGAGAAACAGCCTTAAACCATGACTGTCACAGTTGGTCTGTATAGCAGCACTTAAAAGATATTCTGATGGAAAGGCGGAAACAAATTTTTTACTTTTTTCTAACATAAATTTTATATTAAGAGAAACATTGAGAACTCTTATGCTTTCATGAAAAATTACAGGATCCGGACATACGAACACGATGCGCATTATCAGAGTACCATGAATTGACGCCAAGCTGACTAAAGTTTTCAGCATTTATCATTAAAAACACATAATTGCAATAAACTGCCTCTTTAAATAAGAAACAAATTTTAGGAATACGGTGAAAGCTACCTGCTTATTTCTACCAATTAAATTGATCAGAGTGCTGAAAATAACTGGGGGAAGACTCGTAATCTAAAGGCCCATAACCTAAAGAATCACTTCAAGTAGCAAAACAACAATAATAACAACTGATAACTTCATTCTCGTGATTTCAACCAGCTACCTAATGTGTATTAGGAATGATAATAAAACTCGCCTTGTGCAATATGATTCAGTTAATAGGCGAAAATAGATAAAATGCGCAGTGATATTGTAGCAAATTTCAATCTTTTAACCTTTAATAAACAAAGCAAGAGCTTGACCAATCATTTCACACTTTATAATAAACAAAGCAGACAAGTTACGGCAGCAGATCTGTCTTACATTTCTCATCTCCATCTATTGAGAAATCCAGTTATAGATTGAAAGCCTAAAAATCATCAATAAATGAAATCTTGACAAATTATTTGCTAAACTAACTATTAATAAGATCGTAGCTATATTTCACGTAATTGGATTAGTAACTTGATACGCATTTTATTTTCTCAATCTTTTTCTTCAATAATAATCTTGAAGGCGATAGTGAAGAGTTAGGATGTGAGACAGATCCATAACTTTTATTTATATCATATCGTATCATCAAAAGGTGGCGTCGACTCGTTAGAGAATATACACCAAATGAGCAACTTCTTCATGCTTACAATACTGTACAAAGAGTTCGTTAATTTTGTTATTCAAAATCCCAGCAATTTTTCGCATAAAATATTTTATTATAACTCATTTAAAACATGCAAACTTTGTTAATTCATCATGTCCTAATTTTGAATGTAATTTTTATTTTTCTTACCAAAAATGCAGACTTTTTGGAGATATTTCATTCAGATTTTATCGGTCGTTGGGACGAGTGTGCATGAGATTTTCACACAATTTTAAGAAGCTGTGTAGATGTAGAAAAATTCCTCAAATTTATATCAAGCCACTTTTGAGAATGAACCAAAAATATTCAGTATATGAAAAATGTACTCCCAACACTTCAAAATTTTTGTGCATTGCTTCTTGACAGTATTTTAGATTGCATTTGTGTAGATATCACTAAATAAGCTTTTTTATTTGAATCGATAATATTGTAAATTTTTTCTTTGAATTAAACAGAGTTGTTTCTAACTTCTTCAAAATGAACCTTCCAGACTTCTGCTCAACTCCTTTACTTTTATTGCTATTTAACTGATCTCTATAATAACCTTTTTATTTACACTGCTTATTTGCATAATATCAAACGGGAAATTTAGTTTGATAGGGAATTTATCACGATAATGCTCAAATTCCGTTTCGTATTCGAATGATAAGTTGAAAAAAAACATATTTTCTTTCCCCAGTTTCTGCAGTATTTGCATAAAAGCGTCACCGTTTGATAAGTTAAGCCTACCGATAATTTTGATTTGATTGATATGTTCCAAGACGTTCGGTGTTCAAATAAAGATCCAAATCCCGCTACTAGTTGCTCGAAACACAGAGTTGTGAATTTCTCTTCATTTCCATCTCAAACTTTGTTATTCCTTCCCCCCCCCCCCTCCCAAGAAAAAAAAAAAAAAAAAACGTAGCTCGGGCTTATTTACAGGGTATAATTTTCGAGGAAACAGAGTAAGCTTGGAGGCTCAGCGCAGCCAGCCGACGCTCCCGCGGCCTTGCTGAGGAGCAACGAATTTGGGAAATGGCCAGTACGCAGTAAAGGGTGGACCCGAGGTCTCATCCAGAGTTTGTCGCAGTTGCGTCGGCACGGGTACTCCCTGTGGTGGTAGCAAGGCCAAACTAGATTTTATTTCCAGGGGGAGGGCTTATTAAACTCTTCCCTGAAAATGTCACTAAGACTATTTTCAGGGAATGATTTATTTTCGAGGAAAACACGGTGGCACCCTATGTGTACAGAAAAGAATTTGGATGACTTTTTTTATTTTTCTTTCTCGCGTAACTTTGCGTTTATTCGCAACATCAGTTGTTTAAGAATTCAATAAAACGAAGGAATGATCTTATCACTTTCTTCCCTGGCGATATGTTCACAACGATAACATCTAACATTTGTTATGACATTTAATTTGGAACGTCTTGCAAAAGCACTGAGTTACTTTCTATTCCCAGAAATTTCGCTAATCGATTGTCTCTTGACATAAACTTGCCTACCAGAAAGTTTACAATTGGCTATAAATTTCTATCACTGTTTTTTTTTTTTTTTTTAAATAAACTTGCTTATCACATTAATAAGTAGCACTGATACAGATATTTGAGTCGGTATTTTGGTGAAATTTTGCGCCAGTTGTATCATTTACTGATTGTAAGTACGAATAAATTGTCAAATAATCTTTGTTCTCGAAGGAGACTTCGTTAGTACCAATAAATATCATTGCAAAATATAGAAAAAAAACTTTTAAAAGCTTTCTTTTTAGCAAATCCAAAATTTCCGCATTTTTATATGAAATAGAGCAATTTTTCTATTTTATATTTTGTTAGACTTTGTCATATAAAACTGTTTGCCTTAAAAATCAATACGAAATGGATTGTTGATAAATAATGGCTAGGTAGAATTTGATATCATACAATTGTAGGAGGTTTCTGTCATTAAGAGACCCAACTTGTTTAAAGTTGAAAA